>NW_023270305.1:62852097-62949520 GCF_011800145.1 Mirounga leonina
TTCTCTAAGATCCTTGTTCTGGCTCCCTCTTCTCATGACACTGTTTTGCCTTGACACACTTTTGGCTTTTATATAGCCTGAAGTTGTTCCTTTTCTGTTTCAAGCATGTTTTATTTCCTAAGGTATACTCAGTGTCTTATGAGCCTCAATAATGTGCCAATGGTTCCATTAGCAGAAGCCTTAAGACTGTTCTTCCTAGGAGAGCAGTCACACTGTCTCCCTCTTTTTGGAGTCAGAAACGAGAGAATCAGGCCTACCATTCACATGAAAAAGGAGTTTAGTGCTATTAAAAGCTGTTTACACTGGAGTAAGTGACCAAGTGGCATTTAGGATTTACCACACAGGAGAGTGTTGCTAATAATTTGGCTCGATGGATATAGTCTTTGATGAAGGCCATAATTATGCCAAAATGATATCTGAAGAGTTATTTTCCACTTCAAGAATTACTTGACGTTCTACTCCTTGAAACAGTTTTTCCCCCCCTCTGAACGTAAGTGCAATTTACATTAATTTCTAAGCTACAATATTTGTGAATAATATAAATCTGTGTGAAAAGTAAAGAGAACCCTCCCAGGAAAGATGATTTTGCCTTCGGTAGGTACCTCTGAAGGTCAACAGGAGATGATCTGAAAACTTAGGAACATAAGCCCTTTTAAAATTGTATAGCTCTCAAATATTATTTCCTTTCATTTACTTCTCTGTGAGAAAATAAAACTTTAGCTTTTCAGCCCTATCCATATATCAAAAGATACTTGAAAACTGATACTATGTTTTATCCATCTCAGTGTCTGCTGGAAACTGGAATTGTGCTTATTACACAGCAAATACCCAATAGATACTCACTGCATGTATGAATGAATAAATGTTTATCTTCTGTTGGCCCATGCAGGCAAATCTTGAGGCTCAGCACAAACTCAAATTTCAGAAGAAGCTATTCCTCTAAAACAGAAAACATTGATGTCTTGCAAGATCAGGTAATTTCATATTTCTTCTATGTGAGACCCTACAGAAATCACACATATATGTCCACAATACTGATTGACCATCTCATTGAGCTTTAAGAATGTCAGGACATTCTTAAAGGGCCAGTTCCATTCCCTTCACCGGATAATAAAGGAAGATCATCTTTTTAAACATCTGCAGGGAAGATTGGCAAGTGTGGGGGGGGGGGAGTGTGTTTTCAAGATTAAATATTCTAGTATTTCATGGGTATGACATACTGAGTTCCTGAATTGCAGGGCAAATACCCACTGGATTAAGTTCAGAGAACTTTGACCAATATGAGTTAGTTCTCTATACTTTCTTATTCACAGGGAAAAAGTCAGCCGCAAGACTGCTTTTTAAACTCCAGGAAAGATATTTTCCAAACAAAAAAGAAAACAACCAATTAATAAGTTTCAAACTTAGAGAAAAGATCGGGGTCAGACTGTGGGTGATCTTATAATTTACCATCCAAATTTGGATACTTTTGTTCCAGAAAATGTTAAGTAGAACTGATTGGAAAAATGGGTATAAAGAGGGGCTTCCCTGGGAAAATCAATGTGTAGTCACCATATCAGGGACCACCAGTGACTCTTTGTATGACCCAAGGCAAATTATTATTCTGTTCTGTATTTCACTTCACCAGGGGAAACTAATTTAGGTCTTCAGTAAACACTTGAACACCTACTCTGTTCGGCATCATGCCTTCTGTCAAGGTGAAAATAAAACCATTTTAAGTTCAGGATTCTAATTTCAGAAAAATTATCAAGTAATTGAGTAAATGAGAGCAAGTCCTATGCATTAAAAATATGTCATTCCCAGATTTAATATTTAGGCTTCAATAGTTACTGTGTGTTCAAAAATTTATAACATAATTTGTTATTTTGCTGACGCATGGGGTTTGGGGATGTATATGGAGAGTGGGGTGGAAGACTAATTTTGTAGCTAGTAATTTAGTCAAGCTGACTGCTCATCAACTCCCCACATCTGCAATCCAGTGGGAATTTGCTTTGACAGGTATTTGTTACCTTGAGGGAACAGTAAGGCCTGCTTATATTTGTGAATTCAGAGATTTAGGGTCTCGTGACAAGCCCTTTCAGAATATCAAGGATCAACCATGTATAAGTTATCCACCTCCCTTTCCCTACCCTCTGTAAAGCTCGTTGTTGGCTCATTCAAAAAAGCTTATTGATTGATTCATTCATTCCAAACATAAAAACACCTATTAAAGGTAATACCGTAGTGTAGATGAGCCTATTGGAACAATTTTCAATCCTCGCTGTAGGTGAAAAGTTTAGGTTCTTAGCAGCACAGGGATGGACAGATGAATAAAGTAGAAAATGTAATCCTAAGAACAACAAGGACTCATTTTGCTTGCTACAGTCTGGCCTAGGGAAAAGTGAAAATCAGGAATACTGAGTAATCATGTCTATAATTATTTCAGCTTGAGCAATAGGAAATGCCAAATACCTTTAGCACTTGGGTTTCTTGTTGCTAATATGGCATCAACATTTCCTTATTACATGAGAACCATGAAATACTTCTGCCAGGTCACACAGAATCCCTTTAGTATAAATGAGCAAATACATCTATCTTTACTTTTTTTTTTTATTATTATGTTAGTGAGAGTCCTAAGCACACTCTGTGCTGAGTGCAGAGTACCACACGGGGCTCAGTCTCATGACCCTGAGATCATGAGCTGAGCCGAAACCAAGAGTCAGGCACTTAACTGACTGGGCCACCCAGGCACCCCTAAATTTAAGGTTCTTGATGAGAAAACAGTTGTCTGGTAAATGGGTTATATGCCCAAGTAAGAAGGATGTTGTCCAATAACTGTTTTCCCTGATGAGCACATTGGTTTCCTAAATAAAATGGTTTGCCAAAATTTCCTGAAACAATTTTTTATCAGTTTACATTTTGAGTTTTATAGTTAAGTCATACAGACAGGTGGTCTCACTTCTCAGTTATACATATATAAATTTGAATAAATTTATATATGCATATAAATAAGACATATTCCTGATCTCAAGGAAATTATGGTCTAATGTGGTTGATGATACATGTAAACAAATAATTTTAGTTGGAGGGGCACCTGGCTGGCTCAGTCAGAGCATACTCGATCTTGAGGTCATGTGTTCAAGCCCCATGTTGGGCATAGAGTTTGGTTAGAGAGGAAGGGGCAGATATATTTCAGAGAGAAGGTTAAAAGGTCTTAATTGCTGATTGGATATGGGTAGTAAAAAAGGAGGAATCTAGAATGTTTTCCTTCTTCCTTGGGTGTTTTGACAAATATTGGCAATGCTGGATAGGATAGAAAATATGGGGAAAAACAGGTGGAGGAGAAAGATACAGAACAATGTCCATCCTAGAGAGACTGATGCTGAGATTCCTTGGGATAATGAAGATGATAAGTAGGTGGTTGGCTAAATGGATCCGTGTTTGGGGGAGAGACTTGTGGCAAGGCATTAAGTGTAAATATCGTTCAGCCTGAGCTGGTAGCGGAATCCACGGACACAGACAAGATCAACTACTGAATGCGCAGAGTAAAAAGAAAAACAAGGATGAAAACCTAGGTAACTTTAGGATTTAAGAGAGAGGCAGAAGAAGAGAACCCAAAGAGATAAACAAGAGTAATGCAGAAATCAAAAGACTAAAGAATTTTAAATAACAGGGAGAGTCAAAAGCTACATTGATGTTGCTAAGACATTGGAGTGTTGAGAATGGCTTGTGTATTAATCATTACAGTGGATTGAAAGAACAAGAGAAGTTTCTCTTTCTCTTCTAGTTGTACTCCTTAAACTTTCTACTGTTGTAAAACACCATAGGAAGATAACTGTTTTCAGGATGATGAATCTCTAACCCTTCTCAGAATCAGACTTCAATACTGCAATGTAATGGGTATTTCTTATTTTTGTCTGACTGAATTCCTTCCTCTGTTTGGGGCATCTCCATCTTAGGAAGCTTGGTGGGCAGCAGGTCCCACCTCCCATGACAGAAGAGGAAAATCTCGGATACTGTCTTTTCCATCCTCCCTTGCAGCTCAGACATGATCCATATTTCATCAATCAATCATTTACACCAACCCACGCTGACCCAGGAGTGAATGATGCCAAGAATCAGAAACCTCGTAGGAGTCTGTCTCTGGAAGCAGGAGTAGTTACAGCCAGACTGAGTTCCTGGCTCGACAGCTGGGACCACTGGAAAGTCAGCTGTTTCATGGCAGCAGGAAACTACTCAGTTTCCTTGCCAGCGCAGTTTTGCGCTGTGTTGGCTCTGTAGGAATAAAAGCAACAGCTGTTCCTTACTGAGAGCTCACTCTGTGCCAGGTACCATCCTAGGGTGCAGGGTTTCTCGATCTCAGCACTGTTCACATTTGGGGCTGGATACGTGTGTGTGTCATGGGGGTGGCCGTCCTGTGTATTGTAAGGTGTTTAATTGGTCTCTATCCACTAGATACCAGCAGCACCCTACTGGCAGTAAAAATGTGACAATAAACAATGTCTAGAGACATTGTTAAACACCCCCTGAAGGGCAAAAGAGCCCTTTGTTTAGAATCCCTGCATTAAGTCACGCAATATTCACAACCAACCCCAGGTGCAAGCCCCAAGCTAGGTTCTTCAGGCATCCAGAAGATTCATTTCAATCTCCTTTCAGTAAATCTGGTAATGGGGTCTTAATCAGTTTTTGTCAAAAAATCTGTTAATTCCAGCTTCTGCTGTTTGCAGACTTAGGCCCACCTGCAGGAATTTTTCATTCCTCTTTACTGTCACTGGAATCTCAAAATAGTTCCTCCCTTCCCTTGGACAGCAAATCCCTGGGTCTTATATAATCAGAACCCTGATGTTAATGAGATATTCCTTCATAAGAGTTAGGAGCTCAGGAAAGAGAAGAGATTTTTCTCTGTTTCTTCAATCCATTAAGGCCGTTTCTAAGCTGAATTAGCTCTCTGGACTGACAATGGGGCCAGTGCCTCTGCAGCCCTCATAAATGCATTATCAGTAAAAAAGAAGGCTCTACTGTCCCCTTTTAATGAGGCAATTTCATACCCTATTTTCCAAACAGTAGGTCAGAGGAAGTCTTCCTCTTAAATTTGTTGATGGCAGGTAATTGGGTAGTTAGTTCATCCCTTGACTGAAATCTCCCCTGGAGTGCCTACTTTTTTCTTTGAATACTCACATTCTCCTAGGGTATCACCCTTGGTAAGTACCTACCCACGTCTCAGAAATCTCTTGATATGGAATAAAATCAGACCTATTGTGGTAGGCTGGCTATCACATTACAACATAGTGTGCCCAAACATCTTCCAGGAACATTTATTTTTATTAGGGAGGTAGGACAGTGTAATTACCTAACCTCTCAGAGTCTCCATCACCCCATTCTTAAAATAGAGGGAATCAGGTCACTGTAAGAATGAGATAAGAATATAGTATATGCGCAGCAAATGGTAATTGTTATTATTGATATTTAGTTGTGTCCCATTTCCCCTAGCTTACAGATATTTGCCAGACATTTCTTTTTCCTTATGTGTGCCTACATATAATCTTCCACAAATTTTCCAAATTCTGGTTCCTGGGACCACTCAGTCTGTGATTTTAATGCATCTTTGAGCCTCAGACTTTATTTTTTTGCTGTCCTCCCAATTTGCAACAGCTTTCACAAACATCATCTCATTTGATATTGAAACTATGCAACTGCACAAGGAGACAGGGTGTCATAGAGGATAAATTCATAATGCAGAAAGGACTTGAGTAGGAATCGCCTCAAGGTCTGTCGGCATCTGTTTGGGTGCTCTTCCCTGATACCTCATGGACCGACACAACGTCTCATATTTTTAAAAAATTCATGTTCATCTTTTTCATTATGTGTTAAATGAGGGGGTTGAAGATCACGCAGTGTTTATGCCACCTCTAGCCGTCTATGAACTTACACAGCAGGTTCAACTGAGCTGAGGCCATGTAAGGAAGTAGACAATTAACAAAGGAGGTCATCTTCAAGAAAGACCCGGTGAAAGAAAAGTCAGAACCACATGTAGCTAAACCTCAAAAACCTTCAAGGACCCTGTGCCATGCTGCTGGCATGGCTCTCTGATGCTACTCTTTACAATTAGTGACACCAAATGACTTCTGCCTTCACTGCTATTCAACTCAGTCTACCATTGAGACTGGCTTTTATCTAATTCCAGTCAACATTTCCTTTCTAATTCCAGCCATCACTGTCTACTATGTAGGACATTTTGTTTCTGGTTGTCTTAACCCTGGAATGGCTCCCACTCCTCACCTGCTCTCCATCACTCAACTCCCAGAGACCCTAAAACTATCCACAAATTTCTGAGAACTCTAAGAGTTGGTCTGTTTTCCTAACCTCGGGAAACTCACTAATGAAACTGTGATTCTGAATTTTATTTCCAAGGATTTCCTGGTATGGATTCACCTGTGCAACCCCAGAGTCCTTGTGGTGAGATACCCTAATCAGGTGATAGACTATAGCTATCACCAAGTTTGAGTATCTACAGAGATATAAACTTCCCACTTGAGGGAATACAGTGCCTTTATGGAATCTTCAGTTTTATTGCATTCTCTGATTAGAAAGATTGCTTAAAGTGGATAAGGAGCTCCACCTACAAACAATAAAAATAGTAAACAAACAGCTGATTGTTATCCCTTTATGGGGAACCAAGAACCATGGACCAGAGAATACAACTGTAAGAATTTTGTAAAATTTCTAGAACCTTTTTAACTTTCCTGGTAATGCTATTTTTGCTATTACCATCTGTCTCCCCATAGTGATTAGCACTAACCTTCTTAAAATAAAAAGGGTCTCTGTGCTTATCTTCAGGACGTTAAGAAAGAAGAAAGCAGAAATATAGCTTCTCACTCTGCAGGCAGGCTTGCAAGGATAAAGACTCAAAGAGGTAGAGGGGCATTAGCAATTTCCAGAGAGGAAAGAGGGTTGAGTCCTTGAAGCCAACAGAAAAGGAAGAAAAAAAAGTACTATCAAGTAGGGCCCAAGAGGGGACTTAGGACTAGATAGAAGAAAGTTCTTTGTGTGATTTCCTCAAAACTTACACAGAAATGCAAAGAATCTATTTTAATCAAATTATCATCGAAAGTTTTGAGGTATTATACCACCTGAGGTAGTATAAAGGTCCAGTAATCAAAAGAGGTGAGAAAAAATATATTAGCAAATCATGTATGTTATAAAAGATTTGTATCCAGAATTTACAAAGAACAATTCTCAAATCTCAATAATGGGGAAAATAATTCAACCAATGCTTCACAAAAAAAAAAAAAAAAAAAAAAGATACATAGTAAAAAAGCACATTTAAAAAGTGTTCAAGTCATTAGGGAAAAGTAAAACAATGAAATACACCTGTCAGAATGTCTAGTATTAAAAGACTGACCATACCAATGTTGATGAGGGTATGGAGAAAGTGAAATGCTCATACACTACTGATGGTAATGAAAAATGACATCATTACTTTGGAAAACAACTTGGTAGTTTAAGTGTGTATCTATCCTATGTTTCATCTCTTCTGTTCCTGGGAGTTTATCCAAGTGAAATAAAAAGATGTTCATAAAAATACTTATATACAAATGTTCAAAGCAGCTTTATTTGTAATAGGTAAAAACTAGAAACTAACCAAATATCCAGTGACAGGTGAATGGATAAACAAATGTATATCCATACAATGGAACACTGCTGAGCGACAAAAGGAATAAACTATTGATATATGAGAAAAATAAAAGGGGACATACTTTATGATTCCATGATTCTATTTTTATAAAATCTCAAAAATGCACACTAATCACTAGTGACAGAAAGCAGATCAGTTTCCTGGGGAAGGTGTCAGAGCAGAGATTGCAAAAGAGAGCAGAGAACTATTGGTATTTTTGATGATGGTTTCACCATTATCTGTCAAAAGTTATCACATCCTACTCTTTAAATATATAGTTTATTTACTTATGTAACCTTAAGTACAACTATAACTCAATAAAGTTATTAAAAAGTATCAGATGGCTTGCTTAGAGAATATCAAAATCCCCAGAAACTAAACATGCATTGAGAAGGCTGCATGCTATTTTTGCCAAGTTATGATGTTCTAATACTATTGTCCCTCTAACCAGTTGTGAGGACTTTAAGGAAAGTAATTATGTCCACTCTAAAACTTTAACCATAGGAGGAACTCAAAAAACCTTGCTATCTCCTCTTGGAATTTACCCCAAAACAACAAAATTGGAAACAGATTCTACCTTCAGTAAAACTCAGCTGTTCATAACCCCAGGCCACAGGTGACCCAACATCAGAGCCAACAGTCATATAGTGGCTCAGAACAAAACCCTTGGGGCCAAATTGCCTAAATTCAAAATCTAGCACTGCCATTTAGTAGCTATATAACTTGGGCAAATGACTTTGTGCTCAGTTTCCTTGTTCATAAAATGGGAATAGTAATATTACCTCATAGGATTGTTGTGTTATTGAAATGAGTTTTATTTGCAGAGGACTTAGGCCTGCACTAGCATACAGTAAGGAGCACCTAAGTTTTTGGCAAGCAAATAAAATATTGTAGAAAGATCTATTCTAAACAAAATGTGTAATGATGGGTATAATAAAAAATAAGTCTTTCCTTGCTGGTTTTTGGGGCCAGCACCCAGGCTGCTATCTATAATTAGCCTCTGTGACAACTGCTGGCTTATGGAAGGGCAGGGTTTGCTCACTGTGCAGCTACCTAAAAGGCCTCATTACAGGACCTGTGGGTGCACTGGTATGTGGTGTTATCTCCCTCTCTCCCTATGGCAGGAGTCACCTTGGAAGGATACCCATCCTGACCAGGGCTGCCTACCAGGTATGGTAGGGCAGAAGCTGCTTTGAAGGGGTGACTGCTAAGGCAGGTGGGTTGAGTGGGGCAGGCACGTGGTGGTAGCAGGGTAAGTGTTAGAACCTGCTCCATCAAGCGTCTGGCTATCATTGCTGTGGGAAGGCAAGAAAAATGGTATTCACCAGCATTCTTGTTCCTGGAGAGATCTGCAGATCCCTGCCCCTCTGGCACATGTCCTAAAATTAGTCAAGAAATGTCCAAGTATATTATAGGTGTTTTTTCAACTGCTGCTTCCATGCTGTGTCTCAGGTTGAGTTATTTAACCTGTTGGCTCTTTAAAGGTAGGCTCTGATTCTTCTTAAAGATTTTATTTGTTTATTTGACAGAGAGAGAGCACAAGCAGGGAAACAGCAGGGAGAGGGAGAACCACCAGCAAGCCCATGGTGGCTACAGCCAGGCCTCTCAACAGCACCAGGAGCAAACCCTACCCCGTATACCTGCAGCAGATGAAGCAGGTCATTCAGCTAGCTCAGTCACCATAGGAGGGTGCACACAGCCTACACAAGGGATGTCCCTGGAGTACCTCATTCTGGTGACCAGGGAGGGTTGCCCTAAAGGGCACCACAGGATATCTTCCACAAAAAGCCACTACTTTCAAGACCAGGAGACACAGATGACATAGAAACAGAGTTAGACAAAATGAGGAGACAGAGGAATATGTCCAAAATGAAAGAACAAGACAAAATCTCAAAGAGTTCAAAGTAATGATCATAAAGATACTCACTGCTCTTGAGAAAAGAGTGGATGATTCAGTGAGAACTTCAACAAGGAGATAGAAAATATAAAAAATTCAGAGTTGAAGAATTCAATAACTGAAATATAAAATACACTATAGGAAATCAGTAGCAGATTAGAGGATGCATAAGATCGATCTGTAAGATGGGGTAATAGAAAAGCAATCAAGCTGAAGAGCAAAAAGAATAGTAAAAAAATGATAATAGGGTAAGGGACCTCTGTGACATCATCAAGCCTAATAACATTTGCATTTTAGGGATCCTAGTAGGAGGGGCAGAAAACTTCTCTAATCTGGGGAAGGAAATGTACATACAGGTCCAGGAAGTACAGAGAACCCCAAACAAGATGAATACTTAGACACATAGTATTTTAACTGGCAAAAATTAATGATAAGGACCTTAAAAGCAACAAGAGAAAAGCGGACAGTTACATACAAGGGAAACCCCACAAGGCTATCAGCTGATTTTTTTTTTTTTTTTTTTTTTTGTAGAAAATTTGTAGGCCAGAGGGAGTGGCATGATGTACTTAAAAAATACTCTACCAAGCAAGGTTATTATTTAGAATTGGAGGAAAGTCAAAGAGTTTCTCAGACAAACAAAAGTTAAAAGAGTTTATTGTTACTAAACCAGCTTAACAAGAAATGTTAAAAGAACTTCTTTCACTGGAAAGGTAAGGCCACCACAAGAAGAAAATAATAAAGGGAAAAATTTCACTGGTAAAAGCAAACATATATTAAGTGTAGATTAATCACTTACAAAGCCAGTATGGAGATTAAAACTTAGAAGTAGTAAAATCCATTGTATCTACAAAAGTTGTCAAGGGATACACAAAAGATGAAAAATATGGTGTATACATAAAATGTGGAGGGGCAAGTAAAATTTAGTGCTTTTATAATGTGTTCAGACTCAAGTGACTACCAACTACGTGTAGATTGCTATACACATAAGATTATGAATAGCATGGTAATCACAAATGAAAAACCTATAATACACAAAAAAATAAAGAGAAAGGAAACCAAGCGTAACATAAAGAAAACCATCAAACTACAAGGGGACCTACAAGAGAAGAAGGAACAGAAAAGAACCACAAAAACAACTAGAAAATAATAAATGGTCTAAATGCTCTAATCAAAAGATACTGGGACTCAATGGATAAAAAAACAAGACCCATCTATATGCTGCCTATGGAGAGTCACTTAAGACCTAAAGACACAGACTAAAAGCGAAGGGATGACAAAAGATATTCCATGCAAATGGAACAAAAACAACAAAAAACCCAAGCTAGTAATACTTATATCAGACAAAATAATAGACTTAAAAAACAAAAGACTGTAGCATGAAGCATCAGAAATAGAAATCAGGAAAACAATGCCATTTGCAATTGCACCAAAAATAGTAAGATACCAGGAATAAATCTAACCAAAGGAGTGAAAGAACTGTACTCTGAAAACTATAAAACATTAAGGAAAGAAATTGAAGACGACACAAAGAAATTGAAAGACAGTCCATGCTTATGGATTAGAAGAACAAATATTATTCAAATGTTTATATTACCCAAAGAAATCTACACATTTAATGCAATCCCTGTGAAAATACTAACAACATTTTTTTCACAGAGCTAGAACAAACAATCCTAAAATTTGTGTGGAATGACAAAAGAAAGACCCTGAATAATCAAAGCCATCTTGAGATAGAAGAAAAAAGGTGGAGGTATTGCCATCCCAGATTTCAAGAAATATTACAAAGCTACAATAATCAATCAGTATGGTACTGGCACAAAAATAGACACATAGATCAATGGAACAGGTTAGGAAGCCCAGAAATGAACCCATACATACATGGTCAATTAATTTATGAAAAAGGAGGCAAGAATATACAATGAGGGAAAGACAGTCTCTTCAATATGTGGTGTTGGGAAAATTAGACAACTACATGCAAAAGAATGAAACCATAAACAAAAATAATCTCAAAATGAATTAAAGACCTAAATATATAATCTGAAACCATAAAACCCCTAGAAAAAAACATGGGCGATCATCTCTTGGACCTTGGCCTTAGCAACATATGTGTGGATAGGACTCCTCAGGCAAGGGAAACCAAAGCAAAAATAGCTGTTGGGACTACATTTAAAAAAAATAAATAAAAATAAAAAAGGTTTGCACTGCAAATGAAGCCATCAACAAAACAAAAAGGCAACCTACTGACTGGGAGAAGATATTTGCAAATGACATATCCAATAAGGGGTTAGTATCCAAAATATATGAAAAACACAATTCACTACCGAAAAACCACCCAAAAAGCAAATGATTTGATTAAAAAATGGGCAGAGGACCTGAATAGACATTTATTCCAAAGAAGATATACAGATAGCCAGAGACAAATGAAAAGATACTCAACCTCAATCTTCAGGGAAATGCAAATCAAAACCAAAATGAGGTATGACCTCACACCTGTCAGAATGGCTAAAATCAACAACCCAAGAAACAACAGGTGTGGGCAAAGATGTGGCAAAAAAGAAGCCTTCTTGCACTGTTGGTCGGAATGTAAACTGTTGCAACTACTGTGGAAAACTGGATAGAGTTTCCTCAAAAAATTAAAAATAGAAATAACATATGATCTAGCAATTTTACTACTAGGTATTTACCCAAAGAAAATAAAAACACTAATTTGAAAAGATATATGGACCCCTATGTTTATTGCAGCATTATTTACAATAACTAAGATGTAGAAGCAACCCAAGTATCTACCAATAGATGAATGGATAAAGAAGATGTGGTGTTTATACATACAATAGAATATTACTCAAGTATTTAAAAATTGAGATCTTGCCATCTGCAACATGGTTGGATCTAGAGGATATTACAACACTAAGTGAAATAAGTCCGATGAAGAAAGACAAATACCGTATGATTTCCCTTATATGTGGAATCTAAAACCAAAAGACCAGAACAGCTTCAAATCAGAGAACAAACTGGTGATTGCCACAGGGAAAGGGAGCAGGGGGATGGGTGAAATGAATGAAAGGGATTCAGAGGTACAAACTTCCAGTTATAAAATAAGTAAATCATGCAGATGAAAAGTACCGCATAGGGAATATAGTCAATATTGTAATAACATTATATGGTGACAGATGGTGACTACACTTACAGTAGTGAGCACTAAGGTGTAAAATGGTTGAATCACTATGTTATACACCTGAAACTAATATAACTATACTTCAATAATAAAAGTGAAGGCAATGGAAGAATTTTGGGAGCAAACATGTTAACCCATTCAATGAGGGTTTGGGGTTATTTTTTTAAGATTTATTTATTTATTTTAGAGAAAGAGAGTGTGTGTGCATGAGTGGGAAAGGGGCAGAAGGAAAGAATCTTCAAGCAGACTCCACGCTGAGCATAGAGCCTGATTTTTTTGGGGGGGGGGTCTCAATGTCACGATTCATGAGACATGACTGAGCCAAAACCAAGTCAGATGCTTAACCAACTAAGCTATCCGGGTACTCCTCTATAAGGTGCTGAAGCTTTAGGTACTCTGTTATTGCCACTCACCCCCCCCCCACTTTTTTAGCCTTGGCTTCAATTTGGCTATTTTCTATTAGGTAACATATTGAATTAAAAATTTAAAAAAAAAATGGACAAGAATGAGCCACTGGATTTTAACACAGAGATAGAGTGAAAGATTCTCACTAAAAAATGACTCTGTAGGCTTTTGCCTACTGTTCAAGAATACCTACCATGCAATCAAATGTACATTACCTAGGCCAGAGAGAAGGAAACCATTCTCCAGAGAAAATGAACCATGCAAAAGATAAAATATTTGGGCATATCTAATGATAAGCCAGTGGCGATTAAGCTTTCTACCAAATGATGTCCACCAGAGACAAGTCCACCATGCACACAGAACTTGCAAACCAATTTTTGGTGTCCCTACTTAAAAGAATAATGGATAGACAAAAATTACCCAGATATTTGAAGAAAGCCTTTATTATAAAGGAGAGACCAATGCAAACAGATAAAATACAGAGGATGCAGAAAACAGAACAAGCCTTTGAAAAATGTCACATTCGTGTATCAAGAACAGGATACTCAGAGGGGGAAAAAAGAGCCCTTTTAATTTAAAGGCATAATTGCTATTTTAGGTTGAGTACCCCAAAACCAGAGCCTGAGATGGGAAATCCTGTTCAAATGATAGATTGAGGGGAAGCTTTCAGGAGAGAGTAGAAAAGCAGGATAGCACAGGGCACAAAACATACCCAAGACCCTGGTCTCAATTGCATACTTCCTTCAGTCTGGTCCCATTATGAAAAACCTAGAGTACACGTTGCACCACCAAATCAATCTGACTTTGGAGCACAAGTCCAGCCTTTTTACCCCCATGTCAGTCAGTTATTGTCTGAGGTCTGAGCCTGGAGATGTAGGTGCATAGCCATCAGAAGAGGCAGCTCCTAGTGGGCCAGGACAAGTCTCTAGAGAAGGGGATGCCGTGACTCACTAGCCTGCACCCCCAGCAACTAGAGAATAGCCACATTGGCTGGTTAGGAGAATACTACCCTAATGCACCGTTCTTATTCATGTTCATTAGGCAGTGTAATTTGATCATTTCCTAGTAACTCTTAGTACTCTTTCTTTCTTCTTGCTCAAACACATTGCAAATAACAAGCTTTTGAAATGATCTAAGGTTTTTGGGTTTTTTTTTTTTTTTTTTGCTATTCTGACTTTTAGCTTTTGAAAAATTTAAACAAATAACATCAAGACTTACTTGCAATGAACTTTCAACAATACATGCCAACTCTTAGGCTAACACCTGGCATCAGCCTCCTTTCACTTCTATTTTTATAGTTTGTATTATATAACTGCGGAAGTTTCATTTAAATCTTCTGCTTTCATTATATTAATAGAAGTTCTAGAAAAAATGGTGAGTGAAGAATTATCAAAGAAATTATACTAGAAAATTTTCCAAAGTGAAAGGCATATAGCTCCAGATTAAAAGTACCCACTGAGTGCCCCATGAAATGAATGAAAAAAGGACCCACAGAAAGGCACATTCTGAAATCTTGGAACACCAGGGATGAAGAAAAGGTTCTAAAGGTTTTGAGACAGAAATTCAGGGCTATTTTTATAGGTTTTTTGATACTATTTGACTTCTTACAACTGTAAGTCATAAAGCTGTAACACAGTATCTATAATCTCAAGAAGCCTTACATTCCACAAAACTGATCATTAAAAGTAATAGTGTTCATGGAGAAAAATGAGAATGACTACTCAAAACTGAGGGAAATTGGTTAATCAAAGCACAAAAAACACCAGTATAAATCCTAATAAAAGTTAGTGATGGGGTATAGGACAGCAGGGTGTGAAATGAGCAAAATGTCCAATGAAAAGCCAGAATCCAAGGTGTCTGAGAAGTAGTGGGCCACGCCAAGCCATGGCAGAGGTGATGTGATGTTTCATCTTTAAATCTTTTCATTATGTAATACTTAAGTTCACAAAATTTTAGTGAAAAGAGATTCTTATAGATTTAGTCCAATTCACTACTCTGGGGAGCGCTTCATGTCATGAAAATGTAGAAATAGGCCCACTGAGTGATACCACATGGTACCACACACACCCACTTAGAAAATCCAATCCCTGTCCTCTTCATATATTTAAAGTAATCTCTTTTAAATGATTATGCTGAGTACAGAAATAAAAATAAGAATAGAAGCCCAGGTGTGCTATAAACTAGCTATGTTCGCATTCTCTAGACAGTTGACCTCAACCAGAGGTAACTTCCTCCCCCACCCAAAGGAACATTTTTTATTGTTACAAATAATGAGGGGAGTGAGCAGGTAAGGGGAGATGTATTACTGGCATCTAGTGGGAAAAGGCCAGGGTTCCTACGGTGCAATGCACATCCCTGCAAACAAAGAATTATCCCACCCAAAGCATCAGTACTGCAAGGATTGAGAAACCCTACCCCAGGATAACAAAACCTTGGCCCTATTTCCATAACCAGACCCCTAACCAGGATGAGGGCTAGAAATTGCAGGGAAGCTCTTCCTTAAAATTGAAGACGTCTCTAAGTGGAATGTGATGCCTGCTGAACAGCAAGCATTTTTTCCCTGGAAATTTTCAAACAGAAGTCAAATGATGACGTTTCAGGGCTGTTGGGAGACAATCTCCACCTTGGAAGAAATATAAAGTAAAATACTTAGGGTTCCTTGCAACATGCAACTCTCGTCAAAGAAAGATGAGATAGGAAGCCCTGAAAGGTGAGTTGAACTGAGTCATATGCAATAAAGTTCTAATACAACTCTTGGATCCATTAGCAACAAATTATTAGAAAACACTGTCCCATAGATGCCCACAGCATGATGAGATAAGTTTGATTTTTTTCCTTGGGACAGCATGATTGCTACCCCATTTTACATCAGCTGTGCACAGTCTTCACTCTCCAGGGGCTTTAATTAAAGAAGTATAGAAAGTAAAGAAATTGGATAAAAGGAGTAAAACAAAAACGAGGGGGGATTATAATTTTTAAAGTTCCTTTGATTAAGACTGTACATGGTAACTACAGCCCCCTTCTGTAAAATATTTAAACTGAAAGGGTCAGAGAGAAGTTTTATGGTTCAGGCAAGGGGTTCAAACTTACCAACAGCTTTGATTTTTTTTTTTTTTTAACTTTTCCTTATCTGTGAAAGACTTCTTTGGAAGGAAGCAAGGCCAAGAATAGGGACAGCAAGCATATACAATTATTTTTCAGCTTTTTTTTTTTTTTTTGACAGAGAGAGAGAGACAGCAAGAGAGGGAACACAAGCAGGGGGAGTGGGAGAGGGAGAAGCAGGCTTCCTGCTGAGCAGGGAGCCTGATGGGGGGCTCGATCCCAGGACCCTGGGATCATGACCTGAGCTGAAGGCAGACGCTTAATGGCTGAGCCACCCAGGTGCCCCTTCTGCTTTTTTTTTTTTTTTTACCTGAGTTGAAATTCATATAACATACATTTAATCATTTTGAAGAGTACAACTTAGTGGCTTTAGTGTATTCACAATATTATGCAACCACCTCTCTAGTTTCAAAAATTCTTTATCACCCCAGAAATTGCATTGTACCGTAAGCAGTCACTCACTTATTTTCCCTTCCTCCCATTCCCTAGCAATCTCTGTTCTGCATCTATAGGCTTGTCCATTTGGGGTACTTCATATAAAAGGAATCCTACAATACAGGACCATATAGGGCCTTTTGTGCCTGGCTTCTTTCACTTAGCATGATTTTTTGAAGTTCATCCATTCATTTGGGCCAGAACTTCATTGCTTTTTAAGGCTGAATAATATTCCATGGTAGATATATACCAGTTTGTTTATCCATTCATCCACTGATGGACATTTGGGTTGTTTACACCTTTGGGCTGAACGGTTTTCCACAGAAGTTGCTGCATTTTACATTCCTACCACAATGTGCAAGAGTTACTCTTTCTCCATGTCCTTGCCAATGCTGGTTATTTTCCATTAAAAAAAAATTATCACTATAGCCATCCTAGTGAGTGTGAAGCGAGTGTGTGGTTTTGAGTTTCCTTAATGCCCAAAGATGATGAATATCTTCATGTGCTTGTTGGCCACTTTGTATATCTTCTTGGCAAAAATGTCTATTCTGATTTTTTTTGCCCATTTTTTTATATGGTTGTCTTTTGTAGTTCAGTCCTAAGAGTTCTTTATGTGTTTTGGATATTATCCCCTTATAAAATATGTGATTAGTAAATATTTTCTCCCATTCCTTAAATTGTATTTTCACATTTTTTTATAATCCCCTTTGACACACAAAAGTGTTTAATTTTGAGTAGTCTAATTTATTTTTTCTTTTTTTATTAACATACAATGTATTATTTGTTTCAGGAGTACAGGTCTGTGATTCATCAGTCTTACACAATTCACAGTGCTCACCTTTGCACACACCCTCTCCAGTGTCCATCACCCAGTTTGTTTCCTGAGGTTAAGGGTCTCTTACTGTTTGTCTCCCTCTCTGGTTTCATCTTGTTTCATTTTTCCTTCCCTTCCCCTATGATCCTCTGTCTTGTTTCTCAAATTTCTCGTATCAGTGAGATCATATGATAATTGTCTTTCTCTGATTCACTTATTTTGCTTAGCATAATACCCTCTAGTTCCATCCATGTCATTGCAAATGGCAAGATTTCATTTTTTTGATAGCTGCATAATACTCCATTGTATATATATATACACCACATCTTCTTTATCGATTCATCTGTTGATGGACATCTAGGCTCTTTCCACAGTTTGGCTATTGTGGACATTGCTGCTATAAACATGGGGGGGCAGATGCCCCTTCAGATCACTACATTTATATCTTTGGGGTAAATACCCAGTAGTGCAGTTGCTGGGTTGTAGGGTAGCTCTATTTTCAACTTTTTGAGGAACCTCCATACTCTTTTCCAGACACATTTTAAGCTGAGTAATCCTGTGTCTTGGGGGCATTTTTATCTTAGTTTAAGAGTACAAATTTTCTTGTCTTGTGTTAACTCATGTTTATTTCATTATGGACTTTTTTAAATATTCTGTTACCTTCCAATGTTCTCTCTTGGATATCTGTGTAAGATTTTAATATTGAATATTGCAGGTGTGTGTGTGTGTGTTGCCTGATAGTGTTTGTTAAGAAATAATTCCATTGGAACCATTTCCCTAAGTGAACTTAGCTTTGCTAACAGATACCACCTGCTAGGTTCAGTGACAGCTTTCCTGATACTTAGTAACAATTTCTTTTAATTTAACATTTTTAATGAAAAATACTATAGGAGTTAAAATTGGGGTAAACATACATTGGTACCATAATTGGCATCAAACCTACCAATTAAACATTATATGAATTAAAGTTTATGTGTTTTTAATTGTACTTTCAGTAAGTGAAGAGTACAGCTTGTCTATTAACTATACAATAAATTATTTAACTATTGGAGTTAGTTCCGAATTTCATAGATTTTAATTACCTGGAGAAAAAAGCAGAGAGGTGACAAAGGAGGAGCACAGAGAAGGTATGATCATGAAGATCCCATGTGCTTCTCAGTGTGAGAAAACATTTAACCACATGGTAGTTCTTGTGTAATTATAAAGTAATTAAAGATGTGATTAACACCAGCCACAGCATAGACATTAACAGGCCTGATGGAAAAATAACTCAAGGTTCCAGTTCATAGGCTGGTTTACAGAAATAATATCCAGCTGTCTACCAATTCAAAATACTTCCTCAAAAATGGTTCACAGTTGACTGAAAACAAGAAAGTAGGTTGCCTAGTTTTCATATTGCTCAATAAAAAATCCCTCTTTGGAATGCATCCCAAGCCTGATGGTAATTTGCAAAGTAAAGACAAAATAAGAGCAGAGAATGTTAACCAGCTAGCTCCCTCCCAAGACCTGAGGAGCACAAAGTACATTTGTAATTACTCATCTGTCCAACCTGCCTCCCAGTTACAGAGCATCTCCTATGCTGAGGCATCGCACCAGGTACTGGCTCCACATGGATGTGAGGAAGAGGCCAGATGGCTTTGGTGAAGATGGAGGCCACAGGTACAATTAGATCTACCCTAAGCAGATCCTCTCCTCACATTCTACTTCACTCAAAGGGCATCTCAGGGCTCAGGAATTTCTACGGAAGAAAAACTAAAAGAGAATTTGGTTCTTGTAAGCTGTATCTAAGTAACCTTTATTTTTAAATCCTAGGTGTTATTTTTGACGTGATATCCTTTTCACTGTGCTTGGAAAAGAAACCTTGTAATTCTTTAGAGAAACCTGGCAGCTGCAGCTTTATTATGAAACCACAGTGAATCCCATATCCACTGTCATCAAAGCACACTGTGAAATGATTCAGTGGCAGGTCTTGAACGAGATGGGGAAAACACTGGCAGAAAGGGAATGATGGTGATGTGGGATTTGGTGATCCCCAAACTGTTAAACTAGATAACAAGAGTACTATAATCCCCTTGATAAACTCAATTCTCTGGGTCTGCTGCTGGCTGCGTTCACTTTATCAGCTGGGAATGTTGCCTTAATGACATTTGTACGGCATGACATTCTATAGACACCACACTGTGCCTATGGGATTGTCCACACCTCGTGGGAATAGACAGAGCTTTCAGAAATTAGGAAACACGTCCACTGGGCCTGGTGCTGAGGAGGGGTGTGCAAATATCAGTAGAGGCCCATTCTCCCTCAGCATTTCTCATTTTCTCATCTGCCTCTCAGGGTTGGGGGAAGAGATTAGAGATAAAGCAAGAAATCTGGAATGGTTCCTCAAAGAAAAATCAGACCTTACTGAGGCTGAGGGGCTCCTGGTTCAAAGAAGTAGCCTCAGTAGAATTAAGAGCCCAAATCCCCTTTGCCAGCCCTTTTATTGCAGTGAATTTCTACCATCACCTATTGTTACACCACTAGATCCTTTCTACCCTGATGTTTGATACTTCTCTCAATGATTTGACCTCATGCTCTGGCTTTTCTTCTTTGGTTAGCCTTCTCAAAGAGGCGTGGTCTCACATTTCATTTAGAACTCATTTTCCTATATAGTGCCACATATTTCTATCTGCATTAAAAATATTACCAATCCATCATTTCCTTCCCACACAGTTTCCTTCCTTTCTTCCTTATACTTCCATAGGGTTTTAACAAGGTATTAATCATTTGGAGGGTGTCCAGTATTGTGTTTTGCACTATTTAGGGTGCCTCTCTGGAAGTTTCCTCCTTCCTCTCCTACCCCTAGCATACAGTACTGTGGCTTTTCTCTCTAGGTCAGGACTCAGCCAACTAAATGTGGCCCGCCACCTCTTTTTATACATAAAGTTTTATTAGGACACAGCCAAACTCATTTGTTTATGATTTGTATTTGGCTGCTTTCACGCAGTGACCTAGTACTTGCCTAGAGATGGTATGACCCTTAGAAAAAGACTGTGGACCTCTTTTTTAGAAAAAAAGCCTTTTTTTTTTTTTTGGTGTTTATTTCCTTTCTTCTCTTGCCTGCTCTTTTTAGTTACACAAAGATCCTAAGGTTAGGAAACTCAACCAGAAATAATACCAAACTAGAGATGCCAAATGATTTCATTTAACTTTACAGAAGGATGGCCTCCATTCTAAGATTATTAAGAATCCCTACTCTGTCTCAAATATAACAACATATTGTTCCTACTTTTACCACATCCTAAAATTAAAAGTTGTTTATTTGTTTATTAAACCCAGCTCAAATACCCCTACTTCCATGAGGCCTTTCTGATTGCTTCTAATTGTTTAGACCATTTCCCCACTTCTGAAACACAATCCTCCCTCCATCTCACTAGCTCACTTGTCTCTGCTTACTTTCTCCTGCCCTCCTCCTCCCTTAACTTTCCTTCCTCTTGTGATTTATGGGTTAGCAATATTTTTTTTTTATTGCTTGAGAATGCCTTGTAGGTTTCCTTTTACTCTAAGCAGGATTTTTCAATGAGGCACACATAGTACATCACCTAAGATGGATTCTGGAAAATAAAAATGTCTCCATCTCCTTCCGTGAGTGAATACCCTATTCTAGTCTTTCCTGGTCTCCATGAAAATTTCTATTTTTATCATCGGCTCTGAAATAGCATCTCTAATAGATGCAAGATACAATCTTGAAGAGGTCATATAGAATAGGGAAATACATAGTATTTTATTTGAAACAGTTCACAACATTTAAAAATTGTAAGCATTCAATTAATATCTGTATTCTCAGCCTTTTGAGGAAAATCAGAAAACGTGGTACTGCAGGGATTTTCACATGGCTTCAATCAGCTCGAGCTCTCCAGCAACATTCCCCTTTAAAAGAGTCATGTGCTTTCTGATTTCCAGTTCACCAAAGTTTCTGACGCTCCTGTTACCCTGTGCTGGGCCAGCTTCATCATTTGTGTTGCCTACTCATTCCTCTTAGGCATTTAATTTGTGATTCCTGCTCTAAACCAAGTAGCAAAGGGACATGCAAATTTGACTGGAAAGCTATACTCCAGAGATGGTTATCATTAATTGCTTCATATAACTGGAAGTAGAGGTAGTACAATGGGAGGAAATGGCAGATTCATGGAATAATATCCCAGAAATCTTAGAAGCAATAGTAGAAAAATGCTGAAAGAGAGAAATACAAAAATGAACCATGGAGCTTTGACAGTCTGTGTAGATAGCCAAGACCAAGTAGGCTTTAGGTTTGATAATAGCACTTTGGAATATATAGTAACGTGGGTGTTATGGGCTGAACTGTGTTCTCCCAGAATTCATGGGCTGAAGTCCTAACCTTCAGTACCTCAGAATGTGACCATATTCAGAGATAGGCCCTTTAAAAGGGTGATACATTTAAAATGAGGCAATTAGAATGGCCCTAATCAATCTGACTGATGTCTTACATAAAGAGGAAATTTGGAAAAAGAAACACCAGGGGCATGCGTGTACAAAGGGATGACCATGGGAATAGGCAGCAAGAGGGAAGCCATGGAGAGAGGCCTCCGAAGAAACCAAAAATGCCAACATCTTGATATTGAACTTCCAGCATCCAGAACTGTGAGAAAATAAATCTCTGTTGTTTAAGCCATCCAGTCTGTGACATTTTGTTAGGGAAACCCTAGCAAACCAATATAGTGGAGCCCCTACAATAGTCTCCTCCTAAGCTTTTTATGAGATTTTTCTCTCACTTTCTTCTAACTGAAAAGTGCCATGTTCACTTGTCATCTCTCACTCTCATGCAAGCCAGTCTCACAGCCAGGGATACATTCCCCGCTCCTCAGTCTTCACCAAACCAACCTATTTGCATCTTTTTGCAAGGTGGTGACTGCCAAGATGCCACAGTTTACCTAATACGATCCATCTTTAAGAGACAAAGAATAGAGACTGAGGGACTATACCAAGCATATATTTATTTTTCCTCATTCAACCTAGAAATACAGAGTAAAACAGTCTATCACTTCTCATTGCTACTTCTGAGTTATCTTTTCTGTTGATGTTCCTCAAGTAACACATATCCCTATCTTTGTAACACTCTGCTGTCCAAAAGACCTTGATTGCAGATGATCCCTTTCTTGGCAATCATAAATAGCTCTCTTTATTTATTCCTGGCTCAAGAAACTGGCCTGGAAATTTTCTCTCAAGATTCACCCTTTCTTCTGCCCATATGTGAAGGTGACTATGGCTTGTTGAAAAAGGGTCCCGTACAGCAGGCATAAGAGAGTTTGCTGGATGAATTTCATGGTATAAACCCTGCACAGTGGGGACAACTAGTCAACTTGGCCTTTCAACTTAATGAAATCAGAACACAATCTTTTCAACCACATGCTTTTTTTGCACTGTTGTAGAAAACATCACATACTTCTTTGCATTGTTGGGAGAGAACGCAACAAGAGTACAAGCTCCCTAGAAACAGTGCTTAGTTTTTTCCTTTATGTGTATCCCTATATTGCTGGAACTTGACATTTCACTGGACAATCATCTGTGCAGTCATGCCCTGTGCCCTACTTAAAAGGAAATTCCTCTTAAAATACTTCATCTAACCTTTGCAGTGATTAACACTATCCAACATGATAGTTAACTATAGATGGTTCCTTGAAAGGAGATGTCTAATGGGGTTTGGAGTTTATAGAAAGAAGCTCCTTTCAGAAGGTGGCATGTCCAAGTGGATGCCAGAAGGGAGGGATCTGACTAGTTATCCAGGGGATAGCAGAAGAGAGGCAATCAGGTTGAAGATGGAGAATGCCACTGATAAGGAAAATGGGAGGGAAATGAGAAATATTACCATCCTGCTGAAGGAGGTGGCCTGTGTGGAAAAATTTAACCAGATATCTCAGATAGCTAGAGACACACACACTGGTTTTCTAGGCACTGGTATATTTGAGAGTATCCTCAGATCTAATTGCTCTTTTCCCTGTCCAGAGTCAGTACTATCATCTGCAGTTTTCTTGTTTAAAATAAATATAATCTATAAACATCTTAGCTTTACAAAACTTACAAAAAGGTATATTATTCACTTTTTTTAATAAATATTTGTTTTTGAAAGGGTTTGCAATAAGTGTCCTTTCAAAAATACACTCATCTATTACAATTTCAGAAGTGTCTCCATGTGATTACAAGTTTTTTCTAAAACCACAAATATGACTTTAAGCAAACCCAAAGTGCATAAAATATAATGACACTTGTATATACCTTACATATGTTAACATATATGCACACACACAAAATCTAAACAAGTGCACACATACACACTTACACACACGCATAAATTTATGCCAACCACTTCCCTTTGATTTTAATTAAAGTGCCAATTCCAAAGATTAATGATTTCTGTGGATGGAGCTTGAGAGTATTATGCTAAGTGAAATAAGTCAGTCAAAGAAAGACAAATATCATATGGTTTCATTCATATGTGGAATTTAAGAAATAAACAAATGAGAAAAAGGGAAAAAGAGAGAGAGAGAGGCACACCAAGAAACAGGTTTCTAACCATAGAGAACTGATGATTACCAGAGGGGAGGTGGATAGGGGGATGGGTGAAATGGGTGATGGGGATTAAGGAGGGCACTTGCTGTGATGAGCTTGGGTATTGTATGGAAGTGTCAAATCACTAAATTGTACACCTGAAACCAATATTACACTGTATGTAAACTAACTGGAATTGAAGGGGTACGTGCACCCCGATGTTTATAGCAGCAATGTCCACAATAGCCAAACTGTGGAAAGAGCCAAGATGTCCATCAACAGATGAATGGATAAAGAAGATGTGGTATACATATACAATGGAATATTATGCAGCCATCAATAAAAATGAAATCTTGCCATTTGCAACTACATGGATGGAACTGGAGGGTATTATGCTGAGCGAAATAAGTCAATCAGAGAAAGACATGTATCATGTGACCTCACTGATATGAGGAATTCTTAATCTCAGGAAACAAACTGAAGGTTGCTGGAGTGCGGGGTGGGTGGGAGGGATGGGGTGGCTGGGTGATAGACACGGGAGGGTATGTGCTATCGTGAGCGCTGTGAATTGTGCAAGACTGTTGAATCACAGATCTGTACCTCTGAAACAAATAATGCAATTATGTTAAGAAAAAAAAAGAAGAAGAAGAAGATAGCAGGAGGGGGAAGAATGAAGGGGGGAAATCGGAGGGGGAGACGAACCATGAGAGACAATGGACTCTGAGAAACGAACTGAGGGTTCTAGAGGAGAGAGGGGTGGGAGGATGGGTTAGTCTGGTGATGGGTATTAAAGAGGGCACGTTCTGCATGGAGCACTGGGTATAATAAGTAAACAATGATTCATGGAACACTACATCAAAAACTAATGATGTAATGTATGGTGATTAACATAACAATAAAAAATTAAAAAAAAAACCTAAGAAAAAAGACGGATGATTTCCATGAGTAGGTACTGAAACAAGCAGATTAAAGGGGCAGTGGCATTTTGACAGCTGACAGTGTGACTGGAATGCATAGCCCAGGTTTTACTAGAATAAATCACTTTCATGCTAGTTTTCACCTTTGACTCCATTTCTCCACTTGCTCCCAAATAGGTTTGGAGAGGAATGCTTGCTTAGTCAGTGAGTTCAGATACAAGGAACAGAGACCCATTGTCTCCAAAATCTTCCTTGAAGTCCTATATAAAGCACTAAGAACTGGGGCACCTGGGTGGTTCAGTTGGTTGGGCATCCAACTTTTGCTGCCGGCTCAAGTCATGATCTCGTGGGTCATGGGATCCATGTCAGGCTTGACACTCAGTGGGGAGTCTGCTTGAGATTCTCTCCCTCTGCCTCTCCCTCCCTAAAATAAGTAAATAAATAAATCTATAAAAAGAAAAAAGCACTAAGACCCAAAGAGCCTCATTAATAATTAGACATTTAATGAACTAGCTCAAAATTTCAGTTTTCCTTTCTAGAGGGAAGCCAACCCAAGGGAGTATGTTAAGCTGTGGGAAGCCAAGTCAAGGGAGTATGTTAAACCAATGTGAACAGACTGCATCTGGGAAAAAGACAAAGGGGATGCATCCTGTGAAAAGCACATTTCATTTTTAGATTTCAATTCTCCTTCCACTGCTAGCATTGTGACACAGAGTTGACTATTGCTGCTGGCCAGAACCTTTTCTCACATCTCCAATCCTCTCTCTCAGGGAAGATTTACCCTCTGATAAAGCTGGCCACAATTTGGAAACCTTCATTTCCTGAACAGAGCCTCCTGGCCACACTAAATTCATCTAGGTGAAAGAAAGTTAAGTGATTTGCAGCATTTTGTAGATTCTGTCCCCCAAAATGTATAACCCAGACTAAGGGGATTTATTTGGATGAAATGAGAAATGACCTTAAACTGTCTTTCACTTCCACCAAACCCCAAACAAACTTGCCAAGTTTACAAACGTTTATCCATTTTTTTGTCAATCTTTCCTCTCATTTGGTAGATGACTTTACCTCTACTTTCTCATCTGTGGTGAAGCAAATGTATCAGCAGTTCCAAAAGAAACTGATTAGAGTTTTTTCTCACCATTTTGCTGATTAGGAAGCACAGATTGTGCACATGAATTTTAGATAAGCATCCAAACTTTAATGGCACCGAGTATCGATATCTGAATTTAACTCACACTAATTATAATGAATCTCACATTTTGTACATTCAGGATCATGCAACATAATAGTGTGCACATTTATTACATGGAAATATCCTCATTCACCTTCCCCATATGTATGTATCTTAATGTTATCCTTTCTTACCAACTGTTCACAGTTAAATCTTCTTGCTCCCTTGCATGTATAGTACACATAATAAGATTTTGACATCTTCTGAGACAAGTAAACTTTTCTGACCCTTACCATTAAAAAACACTAAACAGATAATAGACTTGTAAGCAAGCCTCATAGTCCTCCAATGAATATACACCAACCCTAAGCAAACATCTGGCACCAGCCTCCTCTCATTTATACTTTTTATAATCATGAGTTAGTAACAGAGGAATTTTTGTGTAAATACTCTTAAACTCAGTAGAAACTACAACTATTCTGGACTGTTGTTTTAATACTTCCATTTAAGATTTACTTTCATCAAATGTGAAGTGGTTATTATCAGCATCACCCTTATCTATTGGTGTAAATGACCCAAGATGTCCTGCATTGCATCCAGTTCTAAAAATAAAGAAATAAATCATATTACAATTATTATGTTGACTTCTTAAAATAGTCTTGATGCTCCTCCTAAATTCTTTTAAATTAACTTGAAAACAATACTTTAAGATAATGGATATTGATAATATTATATAAAGTATCATGATTCTCATGGCATAGGTACATTTTAATAGATATATATGACCCATGAACACAGGATGATATGAAATCAAGCTGTGTACAAAGCAACAAATGTGCAAATAGAAAGCATGAAGAGCTGATCCTTGACTTGAGATCTACTTGCTTTCTGAGATTTTCTCAGTATTGGTTCCTATTTCAAGTTCCATTTTTCTGTTTTACAAGTGCAAGAGTCACTGTGACATGCCAAAATATCAGGCAGAATATCAACTCATCATCAGAAAAAAATCACTAATACATGTGATTTTGATATGAAGAACTTAATGATGAGGTGACATCTATTCACTTTAATGTGACATTGTGATGATGCTTACAGTTGGCTTCCAACAGTCTGTCCAAAGGCTAATTCATTGTATTCGTTGTATTCATTCAGGTTATCTACCGCAAGACATTCCTTCCTCCAAGGGACCAAGTTGGACCCCACTGAGCCTTAGAAGAGGTAAGGCAGTGTTAAGAATTCTACTTGACAGGGTTACAACATTAGAAAAATGTTTCTAATGTTTTCATTTTCCCTTACTTTTCTCTCACTTTTCTGACACTAAGAATCAGTCTGGCATTGAACAGGTTTCCAACTACTTCTTAATAAGAGATTAGCTTGAGGCAATGATTTCTGAACTTATCTGTTCATTGGGGATCACCTGAGGATCTTTAAAAAAAATGCAGATTCCCAACCTCAGAGAGTCTGATATAGTATGACTCAAGTTTGGCAAGTTTTTATCCCTCTCTTCTTACTTTGACACCTTGGTGATCTGAAAAGCTTTCAAGATCCAAAGAAAGGAATCCCTGATTGTAGACATTTAGAGTTTGACAGTCGTGTGGTGGAAAATCGTTTTGTATCATTTATCACTATGTATTCAATCTTATGCCTCATCCATTATCTGGCCAATGATATCTGAGTATTTAGGATTTTTCTGGTCCCCTTCTCTCTCGTGTGTGTGTGTGTGTATATCTTCTCTGTTGAGCTTCTTATATGAGGAAGGTGTATGCACAGATGTTAAGTGCATCAGCTCTCATTTAAGACTTCCTGTGTTCAAATACTGATTTGCCACTTGCCATGTCTTTAAGCCTCAGCTAAAATGGGTAACAGCAGTACCTACCAAGGATCGTTGAGAAGAGTCATTGATGTAATGGATTGCCACAGTATCTGATATATAAGAAGCACTCCATAAATGTAATTATAATGATTTATAGCACTCCATAAATGTAATTATAGTGATTGTATTTTAAAGACTTATTGGAATCTTAAACTTCTGATTTTCCTTTTTGCAAGTCTTCACCACCTCTGATTATTGAAATGTAGAAAAGGTTTCCCAAGCACCCTAACTTCTTTGAGTATAGTGTCCAATTTCTAATTCATACTTGGAAATCTTTCTTAAGAAGACAAAATAACACTCTCCCTAGATGTCATTAGAATGTTCCCATGTCTTCTCTACCTTCTAGTAACTTTTGTGTGTACTAAGTGAGAATCCTATCCCTAATGACTTCTGGTATTAAGCTTGGCCAAACTGCTCTAGTGAATTGTCCTTTTCTCCCAGGCTCTGGTTTCTCCTGGTTTTAATGCCTGTTAGTGGAGCCACATCAACTTTTCTGATGACATCACTCTAATTCCCACTTCTTTCATACAAACAAATTATCACTGATTATGATACCTGCAAGACAATCATGAATGATCTGCCACAACTATCAAATATTTTAGTAAATGATTCACATTTTGTCATCTTCTAGCTTCTGCTGGAAAAAAACCTTCCAAGCTCTACCAGTGCTACTCAAAGTATGGTGTACAGACTGTCACGGTCCACAA
The DNA here is from genome assembly GCF_011800145.1 of Mirounga leonina. Taxonomy (NCBI): domain Eukaryota; kingdom Metazoa; phylum Chordata; class Mammalia; order Carnivora; family Phocidae; genus Mirounga; species Mirounga leonina. The sequence goes on from NW_023270305.1 coordinate 62,880,794, forward strand.
ACTGTTAGTGATCCATGAGCAGACAGGAAGCTTGTACCAGTATATAAATCAACTGTCACTAGGCATATAGTTTAGTTGACTTCATTGTTGTTGTTGTTGTTGTTAGAAAACCTCTCTTGATGAAGGAAGCACTATGTTGGTTCACATTTTGGCAAAATTCACAGACCAGCTCCTCTGTGTAGCACCAAGTTAGAACGTGTGCTAGATCTTAGAGAGATGTAACACAGAAAAAGACAGAAGAGGTATGTTCTCTAATATGGCTCATGTCCTACCTGAGCTTGGAGTTGAGAAGGAAACACTGACCAAGTTAACACATCAGTACATTTCAAGAGTAACAACTGCTAAGAAGAAAGTAAAATTAATGGGATGGAGAAAATCTAGAAGAAGGTTCCCACAGGGTGTAATATTTGGGCTGAGGATTGAGTGATATCAAGGAGCCAGCCATGCAAAGATAGGGAGAAGGAAGAGAACTCCAGCTGGAAGAAAAAGCTAATACAGAGGCTTAAAGTGGAAAGAACTTGGTGTGGCCCAGAACATAAAAGAACATTAGAGGATGAATTTGAATAAACAAGAAAGAAAGCAATACAAAGTAATATCTGAACAGTAGATAGCAACTAAGTCACATGAGGCTTTGAAAGTTGTGAGGTAATTTACATTTTCATCATCTTATGATGAGAAGCCAGTGAAAGTCTTAAGCAGAGGAGGCCATGATCTGACTTATAGTTTCCGAAGGTAAGTTTTATCTTCTGCCTAAGAATACCTCACACCCCAGTTACTATGCCTTTGGTCTTTTTCTTTCTGCTGATTTGATTCACACTTCCATCCCTCTTCTTCTTGTATGTGCCTTTCTTACTCTTCAAAACAAAGCGCAAAGCTCGAGCCCATCTTTTCTCACTAGTGTTTCCTAATCACTCTAGACACCCTCCCTTTTTTTCTGACTTCTATAATACTTAACAATTTAAAACTTGCATGCTTACACTTAAAAAGAACATTTATGCTTGTCTTCAGGTCAGGCTAATAGCATTTGCTTGCTTACCTAAAACACCTACCTGAGTGTTTCATTCAATGAGTGAGAAATGAATTCCTGGTCATTGTCCCTCTCTTTGCATTTGACACCATTGCCTGAGAAAACCAGTAGTATTCAGATCCAAGATAGGAAGTGTAGAATAGTAGAATATAAATAAGTGTTGCAGAGAGGGGTATGAGTATTCCTGATGGGAGAGTAAATAAGCAAAGGTAAAACCATTTAAAATGTACAGAAAAAAAATGAAGAGTGCAATTCTTAGCACTTTACCACTCACTCCACTCATGGACAGTTAGATTCATTGAGGTTTTGACACTTAAATTTCCCATAGTATGAGCCATGTTATTTCCAAAGCTGCTGTTTTTACACTTTTCTCCAAACCACTGCAATCTTCCCATTGTTCTTTCTTATAGAAAAGGAACAAGAGTGCAATTATGAAATACTTCAGCCCCTTCTCTGATCCAAGTATCTTAATTTTTTATTCTGGATTATAATGTTCTAATTTTCTCCTCATCTGATCACTTGAATTTATAGCACAAAATACATTTGGGGCCACTGTATTTTGAATGCCTTCTCACATTTATTATCTAAGATTCTCTTTGCATTTCTAATGCCTTCCTTTATCTGTTCTACCATGTTCTTGTAATCTACCTACTGCTCAGTTCTTAATTAAAAATTAGTTACTCTTGTGAGGTTGAATGGCTGCTTTTGAAATCCAATCAGTAAGATTCTTTTCAGATTTCAGTACTTATCATGATGAGTGCTTACTTAGTAGATGATTCAAGAATTGATGAGGTTAAAGAGCCGCTTTAGTTTCAGGGAAAATTGCTTGGGAGGGGAAAAAAGAGAAGATATTGATGTTGATATGGTCTTGTAAGTTTTTCTCCTTCATTTATTTTCATTTAAAAAGATAATTGCATGAAAACAAGATTGTTTTTTTCCTTGAGGGCATACCTGCTCTTTCTGTGACACATGACTTAAAGAGTTTCTCCTTGTCTGTGACATCTGTTATTTCCAGAAGAGTCTGGATAAGGTTTTTTTTACAATTAAAAAAAAAGCAAGATAGATAACACTCTTCTAAGCTAAAAGGAACAATAATCCTAAAACCTGAGTTTTAAGTTGTTGTTCTGATGGTCAAAAATATTGCATTCATTTGCAAAAAGCTTACTTTTTAGGAAAATGGCTACTGAATGGAGTGAAATCAGTTATTGCTACCACTAATGTAAATATAAAAATGGTATGATTAGGATTCAGGTAGTTCAGAGAGCAGATTGGCTAAGATGACCAGCATTTTTGTCTTTATAAATACTTGAAGTTACCTGGTTTTTCTTATGTCATTTTTCTTCTACATAATGGGTGGGATATTAAAATACTCCAGTTGATGGGGCTCCTGGGTGGCTCAGTCAGTTAAGCATCTGCCTTCAGCTCAGATCATGATCCTAGGGTCCTGGGATCAAGCTCCACATCAGGCTCCCTGCTCAGTGAAGAGCCTGCTTCTCCCTCTTCCTCTCTCCCCCTACTCATGTTCTCGCTTGCTCTGCTCTCTCTCTCAAATAAATAAAAAATCTATAAAAAAAATATTCCAGTTGATATTTGTTATACATTCAGAACTAAAAATCTCTTCCTCCAGTTTTCAATTCCATTTTTAAATGAAGACAACTATGTTGCTTAAATGAAAGGAAAAAGTAATCTGGTTTGCAAAACAGCAATATCCACATTGTCACTAAGCAATTGTTCTAGTTGTGTGGGGATCAAAATTCTTTTTAGATTTCTTCTGTCCTGCATAGAGGACTCTTATTTCTATCTTTTTCTTGATCAACTTTTTCTCTTATTTCCTTAAGCAAAATAGAAAGAAAAAAAAATGGAGCTCATTTTCTATAGTCTGAATCACTTATTTCTATGATTTGAGGGTGTTATTCACCATTTCTATTTAATAACTAACTTTTACACATAACTGTAGGTTCAGAAGTAGGCTGTAAAGACAATAAGGAGAAAAAGGAAACCCAAATTCCTTATTCTTCTACATGGTGGGGTAACAGAGAAAACTATTGGATAACCTAGGATCTATAATTACCTACCTATGATTTATCTGACCCACTGTGTCTCGGTTGGGGACATCAAATTTAATTACAAATTTTTGAATCATGGCCTCAGTCTCCTTTAGAGGCATCTGAAATTTTGGCAGTTTGCTCATCTCAGGGATCATCATCATCAATATTATTTACTCTAAAATATCTGATGTTGTACCAGACACTATATCCATATCCAGGCATGGCTGTCATTTAATTATGTACACTTCACACAAATCATCTCAATCAACTCTCTGTTTGGTAGTGAATGTGAGGAAGGAGAGTATTTGGACTAGGTCATTAGTTCAAAGTAACATTTCATACAACAGTCTACTATATCAAAAGATCCATGGTATATATATATTTCAAAATACATAAATGAGGAGGAGGAGCAAGATGGCGCAGAAGTAGAAGACCTAAATTTCATCTTGTCCCAGGAATTCAGCTAGATAGGGATCAAACCACTCTGAACACCTACGAACTCAACAGGAGATCAAAGAAAAGAATAGCAGCAACTCTCTGAACAGAAAAGCGACCACTTTCTGGAAGGTAGGATGTTCGGAGAAGTGAATCTGAGGTGATATTCGGGAAGATAGATCATGGGGGAGGGGGCCTCCGTTTCTGGCAAGTGATAGAGCAGAGGAGCACAAAATCAGAACTTTTAAAAGTCTGCTCCGCTGAGGGACGTTGCTCCAGGGGCTAAGTGGGGGGTGGAACCCTCACGGGACAGTGTGGTCTCAATACCCTCGGGGTCACAGAAAGACCGGGGGTGCCTGAGTGTGGCAGAGCTCCCAGGTATCAGTGCGGGGAAGCCAACTACAGAGACGGAGCCAAGGCGCGGGCTCTCAGCTCGGGGTTGCCATAAACCGTGATCCGCAGCACAGTCGGGCCACTGCTCCTCTAGCAGGGACCCAACAAGCGGCAGATGTGGGGATACCCCCCTTCCTCCCCCAGGAGAAGCGGCATGAGAGCTCACCACAGGGATCTGCTGGGTCTGGAGACTCCACCTGGGGTCGGGTGCCAGAGATAGAAACGCTCGGTCACAGGCGACCGGGTGAGCACGGAGTGCGGCCGGACATCGGGGAGACAGGAGTGAGTGACTGCCTTTCTCTGGGGGTTCACTGAGGAGTGGGGCCCCAAGTTCTCAGCTCCTCCGGGGTGGAGATTGGGAGGCCGCCATTTTCACTCTCATCCTCCAAAGCTGTACAGAAAGCTTGCAGGGAACAAAAGCTCCCGAGAGCAAACCCGAGCAGATTACTTAGCCCGGACCCGGCAAGGGTGGGGCAATTCCACCTCCAGCAAAGACATCTGGGAAACATGGCAACAGGCCCCTCCCCCAAAAGATCAGCAAGAACAGCCAGCCAAGACCGAGTTTACCGATCAACAAGAACGACAGAACTCCAGCGCTAGGGGAATACTGCATATAGAATTCATGGCTTTTTTCCCCGATTCTTTAGTCTTTCAAAGTTATTTTTTTTTAATTTTCATTTTATTCTTTTTCTATTTTTTTTTAATTTTTCACTTTTTCAATCAACATCTAATCAATCACTTTTTTAAAAAATCTTTTTCATTTTTCATTTTTAGAGTCATATTCTATCCCTTCATAACAGTTAACCTTATTTGGTATATATACAAGTTGTTCTCTCTAAAATTTTGGGATACAGTTTCTTCTAACACACCAAAATATACCCTAAATCTCTAGTGTATGGCTTTGTCCTAGTCTCTTGCCTGATCACATGTTCTCCCTTTTTTTTTTAATCCTCTGTCTTTTTTCAACCAACTTCTTATCAATTCCTTTTATAAAATCTCTTATAATTTTCACCTTTACAGTCATATTCCATCCCTTCTTATTTACCCTTATTTTTAAACATACATAAACTTTTCTTTCTTTAAAATTTTGAGAGGCAGTTTCTTCTAACAGACCAAAATACACCCAAAATCTAGTGTGTGGCACTGATCTATTCACCAGCCTGATCATATTTGATCTTATTCTTTTTTTTTTAATCTTTTTTTTTTCTTTTTTCTTTCTTTCCCTTTCTATTCCTCCGGTTTCAGGTCTCTTCTGATTTGTTTAGTGTATATTTTTCTGGGGTCGTTGTTATCTGTTAGCATTTTGTTCTCTCATTCCTCTATTCACCTCTGGACAAAATGGCAAAGCAGAAAAAATCACCTCAAAAAAAAGAACAAGAGGCAGTACCAACTTCCAGGGACCTAATCAATATGGACATTAGTAAGATGTTGGAATTAGAGTTCAGAATGATGATTATAAAGATATTAGCTGGGCTTGAAAAAAGCATGGAAGATATTAGAGAAACCCTTTCTGGAGAAATAAAAGAACTAAAATCTAACCAAGTCGAAATCAAAAAGGCTATTAATGAGGTGCAATCAAAAATGGAGGTTCTAACTGCTAGGATAAATGAGGCAGAATTAGTGATAGAGAAGACCAAATGATGGAAAATAAAGAAGCTGAGAAAAAGAGAGAGAAACAACTACTGGATCATGAGGGCAGAATTCAAGAGATAAGTGATACTATAAGATGAAACAATATTAGAATAATTGGGATACCAGAAGAAGAAGAGAGAGAAGGGCAGAAGGTATACTAGAGCAAATTATAGCAGAGAACTTCCCTAATTTGTGGAAGGAAACAGGCATCAAAATCCAAGAGGCACAGAGAACTCCCCTCAAAATCAATAAAAATAGGTCAACACCCTGACATCTAATAGTAAAATTTACAAGTCTCAGAGACAAAGAGAAAATCCTGAAAACAGCTTGGGACAAGAGATCTGTAACCTACAACAGTAGAAACATTAGATTGGCAACAGACCTATCCACAGAGACCTGGCAGGCCAGAAAGGACTGGCGTGATATATCCAGAGCACTAAACGAGAAAAATATGCAGCCAAGAATACTATACCCACCTAGGCTGTCATTGAAAATAGAAGGAGAGAATAAAAAGCTTCCAGGACAAACAAAAACTAAAGGAATTTGCAAACATGAAACCAGCCCTACAAGAAATATGGAAAGGGTCCTCTAAGCAAAGAGAGAGCCTAAAAGTAACATAGACCAGAAAGGAACACAGATAATATACAGTAACAGTCACCTTACAGGCAATACAATGACACTAAATTCCTATCTTTCAATAGTTACCCTGAATGTAAATGAGCTAAATGCCCCAATCAAAAGACACAGGCTATCAGATTGGATTAAAAAACAAGACCCATTGATATGCTGTCTGCAAGAGACTCATTTTAGACCCAAAGACACCTCCAGATTGAAAGTGAGGGGATGGAAAACCATTTACCATGCTAATGGACACCGAAAGAAAGCTGGGGTGGCAATCCATATATCAGAAAAATTAGATTTTAAACCAAAGACTATAATAAGAGATAAGGAAGGACACTATATCCTACTTAAAGGGTCTATCCAACAAGAAGATCTAACAATTTCAAATATCTATGCCCCTAACATGGGAGCAGCCAATTATATAAGGCAATTAATAACAAAAGCAAAGAAACACATCAACAACAATACAATAATAGTACGGGTCATTAACACCCCCTCATTGAAATGGACAGATCATCTAAGCAAAAGATCAACAAGGAAATAAAGACTCTAAATGACACACTGGACCAAATGGACTCCACAGATATATTCAAAACATTCCATCCCAAAGCAACGGAATACACATTCTTCTCTAGTGCCCATGGAACATTCTCCAGAATAGATCACATCCTAGGTCACAAATCAGGTCTCAACCAGTACCAAAAGATTGGGATCATTCCTTGCATATTTTAGACCACAATGCTTTGAAACTAGAACTCAATCACAAGAGGGAAGTCAGAAAGAACTCAAATACATGGAGGATAAAGAGCATCCTACTAAAGAATGAATGGGTCAACCAGGAAATTAAAGAAGAATTTTAAAAATTCATGGAAACCAATGAAAATGAAAACACAACTGTTCAAAATCTTTGGGATGCAGCAAAGGTGATCCTAAGAGGAAAGTATATAGCAATATAAGCCTTTCTCAAGAAACAAGAAAGGTCTCAAATACACAACCTAACCCTACCCCTAAAGGAGCTGGAGAAAGAAGAGCAAATAGAGCCTAAACCCAGCAGGAGAAGAGAAATAATAAAGATCGAGCAGAAATCAATGAAACAGAAACCAAAAGAACAGTAGAGCAGATCAACGAAACTAGGAGCTGGTTCTTTGAAAGAATTAACAAGATTGATAAACCCCTGGCCAGACTTATCAAAAAGAAAAGAGAAAGGACCCAAATCAACAAAATCATGAATGAAAGAGGAGAGATCACAACCAACACCAAAGAAATACAAACAATTAGAAGAACATATTATGAGCAACTCTATGCCAGCAAATTACATAATCTGGAAGAAATGGATGCATTCCTAGAGATATATCAACTACCAAAACTGAACCAGGAAGAAAGAGAAATCCTGAACAGACCCATAACCACTAAGGAAATTGAAGCAGTCATCAAAAATCTCCCAACAAACAAGCACCCAGGGCCACATGGCTTCCCAGGGGAGTTCCACCAAACATTTAGAGAAGAATTAATACCTATTCTTCTGAAACTGTTCCAAAAAATAGAAATGGAAGGAAAACTTCCAAACTCGTTTTATGAGGCCAGCATTACCTTGATCCCAAACCAAAGACCCCATCAAAAAGGATAATTACAGACCAATATCCCTGATGAACATGGATGCAAAAATTCTCACCAAAATACTAGCCAATAGGATCCAACATTACATTAAAAGGATTATTCACCACAACCAAGTGGGATTTATTCTTGGGCTGCAAGTTTGGTTCAACATCCGCAAATCAATCAATGTGATACAATACATCAATAAAAGAAAGAACAAGAACCATATAATCCTCTCAATAGATGCAGAAAAAGCATTTGACAAAGTATAAAATCTTTTCCTGATCAAAACTCTTCAGATTATAGGGATCGAGGGTACACACCTCAATATCATAAAAGCCATCTATGAAAAACCCACAGTGAATATCATTCTCAATGGGGAAAAACTGAGAGCTTTCCCCTTAAGGTCAGGAACACAGCAGGGATGTCCACTATCACCACTGCTATTCGATATACTACTAGCAGTCCTAGCCACAGCAATCAGACAACAAAAAAATAAAAGGCATCTGAATCGTCAAAGAAGAAGTCAAACTCTCAGTCTCTGCAGATGGTCCGATACTTTATGTGGAAAACCCAAAAGACTCCACCCCAAAACTGCTAGACCTCATACAGGAATTCAGTCAAGTGGCAGGATATAAAATCAATGCACAGAAGTCAGTGGCATTCCTATACACCAACAACAAGACAGAAGAAAGAGAAATTAGGGAGTCAGTCCCATTTACAATTACACCCAAAACCATAAGATATCTAGGAATAAATCTAACCAAAGAGACAAAGGATCTGTACTCAGAAAACTATAAAATACTCATGAAAGAAATTGAGGAAGACACAAAGAAATGGAAAAACATTCCATGCTCATAGATTGGAAGAACAAATATTGTGAAGTTGTCAATGCTACCTAGAGCAATTTACACATTCAATGCAATCCCCATCAAAATACCATCCACTTTTTTCAAAGAAATGGAACAAATAATCCTAAAATTTGTATGGAACCAGAAAAGACCTCGAATAGCCAGAGGAATGTTGAAAAAGAAAAGCAAAGCTGGTGGCATCACAATTCTGGACTTCAAGCTCTATTACAAAGCTGTCATCATCAAGATAGTATGGTACTGGCAAAAACAGACACATAGATCAATGGAACAGAATAGAGAGCCCAGAAAAGGACCCTCAACTCTATGGCTAACTAATCTTCGACAAAGCAGGAAAGAATGTCCAATGGAAAAAAGACAGTCTCTTCAACAAATGGTGTTGGGAAAATTGGACAGCCTCATGCCAAAGAATGAAACTGGACCATTTCCTCACACCACACACAAAAATAGAGCCAAAATGGTTGAAAGACCTAAATGTGAGACAGGAGTCCATCAAAACCCTAAAGGAGAACACAGGCAGCAACCTCTTCGACCTCAGCCACAGCAACTTCTTCCTAGAAACATCACCAAAGGCAAGGGAAGCAAGGGCAAAAATGAACTATTGGAACTTCATCAAGATAGAAAGCCTTTGCACAGCCAAAGAAACAGTCCATAAAACCAAAAGACAACCGACACAATGGGAGAAGATATTTGCAAATGACATACCAGATAAAGGGCTAGTATCCAAAATCTATAAAGAACTTACCAAACTCAACACCCAAAGAACAAAGAATCCAATCAAGAAATGGGCAGAAGACATGAACATGCCCACACACACACACACAAAGAAGACATCCAAATGGCCAACAGACACATGAAAAAGTGCTCAACATCGCTCGGCATCAGGGAAATCCAAATCAAAACCGCAATGAGATACCACCTCATACCAGTCAGAATGGCTAAAATGAACAAGTCAGGAAACGAGAGTTGTCAGCGGGGATGCGGAGAAAGGGGAACCCTCCTACACTGTTGGTGGGAATGCAAGCTGGTGCAGCCACTCTGGAAAACAATATGGAGGTTCCTCAAAAAGGTGAAAATAGAGCTACCATACGATCCAGCAATTGCACTACTGGGTGTTTACCCCAAAGATACAAATATAGGGATCTGAAGGGGTACATGCACCCCGATGTTTATAGCAGCAATGTCCACAATAGCCAAACTGTGGAAAGAGCCAAGATGTTCATCGACAGATGAATGGATAAAGAAGATGTGGTATAAATATATAATGGAATATTATGCAGCCATCAAAAGGAATGAAATCTTGCCATTTGCAACGACATGGATAGAACTGGAGGGTATTATGCTGAGCGAAATAAGTCAATCAGAGAAAGACATGTATCATATGATCTCACTGATATGAGGAATTCTTAATCTCAGGAAACAAACTGAGAGTTGCTTGAGGGGTGGGAGGTGGGAGGGATGGGGTGGCCGGGTGATAGACATTGGGGAGGGTATGTGCCATGGTGAGCGCTGTGAATTGTGTAAGACTGTTGAATCACAGACTTGTACCTCTGAAACAAATAATACATTATATGTTAAAAAAAAAGAAGAAGATAGTAGGAAGGATAAAATGAAGGGGGGATATCAGAGGGCGAGACGAATCATGAGACACTATGGACTCTGAGAAACAAACTGAGGGTTCTAGAGGGGAGGTGGGTGGGGGGATGGGTTAGCCTGGTGATGGGTATTAAAGAGGGCACGTATTGAATGGAGCACTAGTTGTTATACGCAAACAATGAATCATGGAACACTACATCAAAAACTAATGATGTAATGTAGGGTGATTGACATAATAAAATTTTTTAAAAATACATAAATGATTCAATGCACTTTTGACAGTCCTTTTTTTGTACTATTTAAAATGAATTTTACTTCCAATGGGAAATATGGAGTTATATGAATTCCTGCTTTTCCCTACTAAAGCTTGTCTCATGATGTAATTTGAAGGTGGGAGAAAGGACTCTTCTTTGCCCCAAGAGCTCTCTTGATATCTCAAATTTCACTTTTAGAGATTAATTTCTTTTGGTCTTGAAGGCTTTTGTGTGACAAGAGTTCTCTATTAAAATGCAAATGCCCCTGGGAGTGGAAACATCTTAAACCAGTAATGAACATGAGGCTCCATGTAGCTCTAAGCTATGGCCAAGATCTAATTCTGCATTAAAAAGATTAAAAATGCCTTCTTGTTGGTATTTTCAAATACACCCAGATATTAACATTTTAGTGGATAGAAAGAGGTATCATTTTTTCATTTACATTTTTCTAGTCAATAAAGTAAATAAAAGAAATTGCCAGGATGTGCATTTTAAGAATAGATCAAGATGAAGACTCGGTTTAAAAAAAAAAGAAGTTACCTACATAGTTACATCTGATTTTAAAAGTGTGAATTTGAGTTAACTTCTGATATGGAATCTTTACGCCTTTATCAAGATTTTATTTCACCAAAAATAGGCTATATATACAAAAAAATGTTATTGGCATTTAGTTCAATTTAACAATTAGTTCATTATGAAAGATTGATATTCAAAATAACTGTATGCTTTTAAATATTCCTGATTTGATAGGCATCTTACTCAAATTTGAATTTGAGTTTTTATATATGCTAAACAATTAGAACTATATTCAGTAACTTCAGTTCAACTTAAAAAAAAAAAAAGGAATGGGTTCATAACAGATGGAAAAAAATAAATCTAAGCTATTGTAAAAGTGTCCTGAAACATGAGAAGCAGATGGATTGGGCCTGATAGAATTCGGTAAACCACAGCATAAAGTGTGAGCAGGTGAAAGTCATCCTGTAGATAAACACAGAGAGAAATACCAAGCTCAAAAGAAATACATACAACAAAACAAAACAAAATGGGTTCCTGGAGCAACCCATCAGAGCTCTTTATGAAAGACCTGTAAAGTAAGTCAGAAATTCAGAAACTAGGAGCATGTATTCAAGATTTATATAATGTGTCTAGGAGTTCCAGATAGAAAGAACAGAGGCAATGTGGTCTCTACACACAAACACACAACACACACACACAACAGACCACACACACACACACACAAAGACACATACTGAGCAGTGGGGCTGCAGAAGTTTTTTACTCTGGGCTAAAATCCAAAAAGTGAAGAAATTATGCTGACCACCTGGGGAGGGCTGACTTGATCTGAGGGCTTGTTCCAAGTTCCTATGAGAGAGAGAAGACAAAGAAGAGAGAAGAAAAAAGAGGTAGCAGAAGACAGCTCTAGTGAGGATAGAAACATAATAAAGTTCTCTGCTACCAGAATAAATCTCTTCTTACTTGGCAATGAGAAGATCAAAGCTGAGGAAACTCCATGACTATGCTCCTAAAAAGTAGCTTCTAACTACTATTTTTCTCAGTAGTTGAAACAAGAGGACTATACACCTAGAACCTAACTTGGTCTTTCCATTCAGGATAGAAGGCTGTGAAAGAAAAGAATGGAAGAACTGCAGGGAAATCCCATGGCACCTGATTCCATTAAGCCAGTTAATGAACAGACCACTCATTTGAGTAAAACACCATGAAAAAATAAGAACAGAGTGAACACACAGAAAGAATGGTCCTGGAGGAAATAGACATAACTGAGATGTCAGAGGAAGACCTAGAGACAATTCTATGAATCCTCGATGAGATTAGAGAAGGTAATATATACATAATATAAACTCGGCATTCTTTGATAAAATAACAGAAAACACAAAAGAAGTCTTTGGAGGGAAAATATAAATACATCTTTACAATGGAACCAACTCATTAGAATGATCACTGTTGAAGACAAAATGTATAATCTAGAAGCAAATGTGGAGTCAAACACAGAAGATATGAAACATAAGAAAGAGAAATTCAGAAACTAGGAGCATGTATTCTAGATTTATATAATGTGTCTAGGAGTTCCAGATAGAACAGAGGCAATGATGATAGAGAAACTATGAAAGCAACAATAGACCAAAATATTTTCAAAATGAATTCAGGGATGCAATTTCAGTTTTAAAAGGGCCATTAGACCTTGAGCAAGATAAAGAAGAGTGTACATGTGCATTTGAACACGAATACACACACACACTCCCACAGCAAATCCTTAAAAGAAATCAAGCCAAGACTTCGTGGAAGGAGTGAGTGTTTCAGGCAGACTTGAAGAATGGCTATGATATAGAAAGGTAGAACAGAACGAAGAGAGAAATAGCTGAAGATGCAGGTGGGGGTGGTGCAGAGAAAATCTGAAGAACTTAGATGCTAATATTCTTCTATTACCAAATTTTACATTTAAAAAATTAAGGAAATGAGAACTTATACAAGTCAGTTAAATGCCCCAAATGTTTATAATGACTAGTCCTTGCTCACTTGAATTGGGAAAGAAATGAGTTCTTTTTTTTTTTTTTCCCCTGACCTTATCAGATACTTAGCACACTTCTATTTTTGGATGGACACAGCCAGTTTTGAAAAATACATGAAAGGCCGCTTTGGGGATTGGAGTCCTAATGTTGGCCCAGTATATTCATCTTGTTTTGAATCATAGTATAATGAATAATTCTGGTGGTAATGACTGAACCTCCGTATTTATAGAAAACTGACATTTCTTAAACATTAAATTGTTCCTGTTTCTATGTAAATGAAGCTCTGCATTTAGGTGCAGTGGCTTCTGTTCATTTTACTTGCTCTGTCTTATTTAAATCAAAAGATTGTATCACCAATTTTCACCCTGTGCCACCCCCACCCTCCAAACTGCCATGCATTCTCTGTAGGGTCTTTGCTCCTGCTCCAAGAATATTTTCCTTCCCTTATGTCTCTCACCCAACATGCTTATTTTGTACTTTCTGGATTACAAAATTATAAATATCTTATAATCAAGTAAAGTTGGTATATCAAACTAAAATAAAGTGGGGTATATGTGTGTATTTTATCTTCCTCCTCTCCTACTCATACACAACATATGCATTTGGAACATTTCCCTTCTTGACATGGGTCTTGCCAGTGTTTTCTTTTTCTGGCAAGATACAAAATTTGACAGGGAAGAGGCCACCTCTCCTTTTAGGATAATTTCTGTCTGAATCAGTTTAGGCTAAACATAACGAAGTACCATACTCTGGGTGGCTTAAACAACAGAAATTTCTCACAGTTCCAGAGGCTGGAAAGTCCAAGGATCATGGTGTGGGCAGATTCAGTTTCTGGTGAGAGCTCTCCTGGCTTGTAGGCCAAGGAAGAGAGCTCTTACCATATTCCCATGACTGGATTCACATGGCTTTCCCTTGATGCATGCATGTGGGGAAAGAGAGCTTTCTCTCTCTTATTCTTCTTCTCGTAAGGCTATCAATCCTACCAGTTTAGGACCCCCACCCTTATTATCTCATTTAACCTTAATTACCTTCTGAAAGCTCTGTCTCTAAATATAGTCACAGTGGGGGTGAGGGCTTCAACAGATACATTTGGGGGGAGGGGGTAACAATTCAGTCCAGAGCAATTTCTACCTGTGGAACATGGCATGATGCCTCACAAATACGGAGATTTTTTTCAAATAATTATTTTGAGCATTTTTATCTTATACAGGTGTATTGAAAAAGCAGATGTATGTGGAAAGGAGGGAACAATTCGATCCAAATCCCTTCCTTTCTCTGAAGATTCTAAAAACTTCCCTCTGAACATTTTTTATTTTTTAATATTTCGTTAGTGTTTTGACTATGTCCTCCCTTTTGTGACTCTAGCTTCTGAAGCACATATTACCTGTATTCCTTCATTGAAAAATTAATCATGCACTGTCTTATGACTATTGTACTATAAAGTAAACTGCTTTTTAATCTTTTATTCTGATTATTTTGTGTGTGTGTTTCTTGCTTTTCAATAGGGTTCTAAGTCACATATCATCAACATGGAATCCTGTATTGCCACAAGTTCCTTTATAGTTTTCAGGTATAGTAATGCTCGGCATGAAGGTGTTTACTGTTTTCTTTCTTCCTTCCTTTCTTTCTGCTTGTTTTAATCTACATATACTTAATTAATGATTACATACCTAATGAAGAGAACTTTAAATGAAAAGGTTTAAGATAGAAAGATGGTGGTAATTATTTTTAAGATACTTATTAATTCATTCTTATAATCTTTTCATATAACTTTTCCCAAATTAGTATTTTATGGAATATTTTTTTGTCATTGCTAGGGTTTCCTGAAGCTGATGCTTAGGATGTAGTTTGGAGTTCAGGGTCTATATTAAAGATCATTATCTGTAAAAGGAAGTAGAAGCATTTGAATGGGCAGAGGAAGAAGGTGAAGTGTGAGTCACATTCAGCAAAGCCTCATTCTACGCCTGGAGGAGATCTAAGTTAATGCACCTCATCAGAGTTGTCCTGCATGTATCTGAATCAGCCAAAACTTTATGTTTCTATCACTCACTGCATATAAGCTGCCCTGGGAAGGATAAGCCTTTGGGAGAAGTAGCATTTTGTGATTGAGGCAAACTCCTTTGAAGGAGTTAACAGCTCAGGAAAGAAGTCCTTTCTTGAAAGGGGATTGGAACAGCACATTCCTGTGTCTCAGTCTACTCCTTTGTGCTGCTCAGATCCACTCCATATTTGTTCTGGAAGTAGAAATTCTACTATTCCAGTGGGCCTCTCATTCTGGGTGAAACTTTAGAGAAGGAAGTTAGTGAAGCCAACTACAGTCCCTGCCACTGAAAATATTCTCAATTCTTCAACTGATACTTTTCCTTTCTCTACTATCCACTCTAAATCCTCCTCACTCTCAGCTACCATGGCTGCTGAGCTTCAGAGGTCATTCCAATTCTCTATTAGGACAGCAACTTCTGGTTGGTATAACATGTGATTCTACCAGTGAATCCCATGCTTATGGGCCCATTCCCACATTTACTTTGCGGAAAGAGGACTCCTATGGTCGACAGCGTTATATGGGACCCCATGTAGATGATCAAACACTCGAAGCCACGGGCAAGGTAGTGCTGGCTTGTGCCACAGTCAGAAAAGCAAACTGATAACTGGAATATGTATCTATTACTATTAGAACAAACATCTAGTCCTTACAACTGGAAGTGTTTCAAGTATGGTTAACTTAGCCTCAAGTGGCTGTATCGTCTCCTTGAGGAATACTGCCACATCAGGCGCTCAAGTGTTCATCTCTATCTCTGGAAGGTGGATAATCAGAAGCAGTAGTGGCCAAATCAGCCTTTGTAAACAGAAGACCATCTTGTTAGGCCCACATTTAACTTCCATCCCTCCAACTATGACCATTCCATTCATATGGTTATTGTGCCAACCCTGAGGTGGCCAATGACTGAGGCTGATGGATAACAGTGTTTAAGTCATTCTGTCTACTTAGGTGTTTAGTGTCTTGTCCCTGCTGTATAGCCTCTTGTAGGTATTAATATGTGACACAAAGATTCTACTTCATGCTCATTCCCAAATGTTCCTCCACATTTCTCTAGCTCAGACCTCCTTCCCAAATTCCAAGCTCCTGGCCAGCTAAGCCAGGCTTTTTACCACTGCCCAAGAGTTTGTATATAATCTCAAGCCACTTCTTCTTCCATACAATTTGAGAACCTGGTGCCCTACTCCACCCTTCAAGATGATTTTTCCGTAGCACTGTTTTTCCATCCACTCCTACCTGAGGCTGCTGGGCAGCTGTCATCCTTTTTTGGCTTGTCTTTATATACTAAGCTGACACATCTAAAACCAAACTGGCTTTTTGATCCAGATCTTAAGGAACTGCTCATATGACCATAGGTGTGAGCTGAGGAAGGAGCTCTGGAGCACCACTAGGGATGACATGGGAGTCTGGGTTACCAGTTTGATTGTGCCCCACTCATGAAAAAAGTGCATCATCCCAGACATACCGAATGCCACTTGCATCTTACGATGGAATGCTAGGCCTGCCTCATGTTGTGACTTGGTGAAGCTGACAGAACCTCACTCACGGTGGGAAGTTCCAGATGCATGGTCTCATGTAGTGTCTCATAGCTTGTCTTTTACTTGTATTAGATGTCCCCAAACACCTCTGAACGCTAAACAACTAAAAATGTTACTGACATGACAGGACTCTGAACCTTCATAAGGTTTATCTTCTATCTTCTGAAGCTCATGTGTCTTATCAAAGCCTCCAGTGTGCTAGCCACTTCTTGCTCACCTAGTTCATGAGTGATATCAATCACTCATGTATTTCCCAACCTGCATCCTAACCTTGGAGTAACAGAGTTGCATTGGCTGGCCATTTAACCTCCTCTGGAGCTAAGCCACGGTGACTATTAAGTCCTAGGTATTATCTTCAACTTTCTCTCCTCTCTCAGGTCAGAAGATGAGGACATCTTTATAAGCTACCAGAAAATCACTCTGACTTTTAAAATTGACTTTCAGTTTGCATGGTAACCAATCAAAACTTTTTGTTATCCTTTTTAGGAATACCAGTGGTATTTAGCAATAGTCACCCTATCCCATCACCCATATAGATACTATTTGTTCTGGATTTCTCAAACACTGAAAAATCACACCAGCTATTGCATTCTTTTACATTAGTACAACATTCCAATTTACACTGGTGATAATTTAATCAATTCGACTGCCCACAAAAAAAGACCTCTGTGCTTCCCATACAACCAGTAACGGAGTCTCCATTGCCCGTTGGGTAGTGAACTATCTTGTTTAAAAGTCTCACCTCATGACCTGTTTTCTTGGACCACTCCCATTAACAAACTAACAAATGAGTTTCTCTAGAAATAGTTATGAGATGGAGCTTGGTGTTCTAGTTACTTACTGAAATTAATCATGTGAAAGAAAGGGAGAGAAAGCATGGGTAAGCAGAGGAAAAGTGAAACTGCTATTCAGGCTCAACAATACCTCATCCCACCCCAGGGGGGAGCTCTGGAGCTAGTCAAAGCTATCTTACATTGGCCAAAATGGTTAGGCCTTTATACTCCCACCTCAATAAGCCACTGGATGTGGGCTCATCTCCCTCTTGACCACTGGGTAGTATAAACCCTTGGGTGAAGCTCTCTGTGACTGAGGAAAACCCTAAAGGAGCTGATGGTTAGGACAAGAAGTCCTTCCTTGAAGAAGTACCTAGATAGCATATCGCTGAGTCTACTATAATTGTTCTGAAGTATGCTAATAGAAGTGCTGGAAAATACTGCTGCACTCTCAAATTATAACTGCTCAATTAAAGAAATTTAAACAGGTTTCTTTATTGCAGAACTTCTCAGAACCTTTAAAAAGCTAATGTATAATTGTGATTCCCTAGAGAGGAACCAAAAAAAGTTCCAAGATGGCTTTATTCAGTTTATGCCAGTTGGAAAAAACACTGATCCATTCCGATAAGTAATTTCTTACAACGATGGAGTTCCAGATAAAGTCCTAGTCCTGGGGAAGATATATTTACAGTTCAATATAACAGAATGCACCACTTTCCAACAACACTAAGAATGGTTTCAGTCACAGCAAGAAGTAAGGTGTGGAGGGAGCTATTACTCTTAGGATGGTTTTTGAGATGTGATTGTCTACTAATAAGCAATTTCAATTGAGTGTTTTAAGGCTGTCTACTTTTAAAGGGCTTAAAGTACTAGTGTACCAAACCCACCAGTCGTGTCTACCCAATGAACTGATACTGTCTGAAGAAACGAATTGAGAGGTGAACTGTGCTATGTTTTTGGGAAGTCATCAAAAATATCTGAAAGGGAAGCAACCATTGTCTGGACTATCTTACAGTCAGCATTATTTTACAAAAATGAGGTTTCCCCTGTGGTGTTGTATTTTAAGTGCTCAGAAGATCTTTTGGTTATACCTTGGTCTCTGACTGTGGAAGATGAGGAAAAGGTCTTTTGCTCTTATGAAAAATATTTAGGAAGGAATATATTTTTGTTTTCTTCCACTAAGATAGTCAAGACTTTGATTTGTGATGAGAGTTGGAAACAACCGAGTTGATCTGATTTCACTTCACTGTTTATAGGTTTGGTTGCACATACCAGCATATAGTTTAGACTTCGTAAGCTCTTCGTAACAGAAAATGTGAAGGCAGGTCAAAGTGGATTTTCACCTATTGTTTACACTAAAACATTATACCTTAGTAAAAACAATGTCCTGTACTGGAAATAATATGAGCGTTCTGATGCAACTTGATTTCTTGATGCCTGTAACTTGACCCTGCACAATTTACATAAGGAACTGGCTGAGTTTCAGCTTCTTCTTAAGTAAAATGGAGATCATTTGTGAGAATTAGAGTTATTTGTGAGAATTGGAGGCATTGTGTGCTCAAGCTAGTTCTCTACCCTGCAACCAGTAGGCATTCAATAAATGGTAATAGTTATTACTGTTGTCAATACTAACACTGAGGTTACTATTTTCCCTTCTTTTTTCTGAAATTTCTATTTGATTTTAAAATCAGACAATTTAAGTAGATAGGGATTACCTAACTCTATTAGCTTCATTATGTATATTTAAATAATGTGAAGTGCTACAATGACAAACACAATTTCCTTTGGCAATCTATCTACTGCTTTTTGCTGAAATGACAAATAGCTATCGCATACATGACGTCAGTGAAACTTTTAAACAAATTGCCCTCCTGTAATCACAAAGAGAACAGCATCCCTAATGCTATGAGTATTTTTTTTTTTTGTAATTATTTGTAATGGAAACAGTGTAATAGAAGTTCTTATGGTGCCTTCCATAAGTGCTAATTAAATTATATGGTGAATACATGTGCAATTGATTTAAATGCCTTAAATTCTTTTCAGCATTGTTATGAATAAATGCACATATGCTTACAGATCCTAACGCGGTACTTTATTCCATTATCTTGAGTGGTTTGCTTTCTATGTCTGTGATGAAAGACATACAAGGGAGAATGTGTGGCTGCCAAATGCCCAGTGCCATGAGAAATCAATTATTCCAGGAAGTGTCATAATAAGGTTACTAGCTTCTGGGAATATGAACATTATAGTCTCATTTGTCCCTATTTCTTCTGAAGATGGCATAGCTGCTTAGACAGAAGAGAGGAGGAGGCAAGGAGAAAGTGGGTTTGGGAGAGGTCTCAGAAGACTGATGTCCCCAGAGACATCCATATAAATAGTCTCCAATAGACATGCATATAAATAGGCTCAGGTGTGCAGATCCCACTGGTCTTGACAATGTTTTGACTTTATTAGGACATGAAAAGGATTTGAGGTATGTTTTTCTTAATGCTATTAAGAAAAGTTTGATCGTCTCTTTCAAACTTTAGAAGGCTAGGTGTTAAAATGATCTTTACGAAATGAAAATAAGAGTACATAGAAGTTTTCCATTTTGTTTCATACTACTGTCCTTACTTGGTCAAATAAAGCACTGATGGGCGCCTGGGTGGCTCAGATGGTTAAGCGTCTGCCTTTAGCTCAGGTCATGATCCCAGGGTCCTGGGATCAAGTCCCGCATCGGGCTCTCTGCTCCTTGGGAGCCTGCTTCTCCCTCTGCCTCTCTCTCTCTCTGTCTCTCATGAATAAATAAATAAAATCTTAAAAAATAAATAAATAAATAAAGCACTGATGACACTTTATCCATTACCCAGGTTGGTCAAAATGTTAAAGGTCCCCTCGAAAAGAAAGGTAAGGACTGCCAATTTATAGAACACGTGGTCTTGGCCCTGGCTCCTTTCCTTCACCAGCCATCAATTCTTCTAAATCCCGTGGAGGTAAAGCCTAAAACACACCGAAACCTGATTCACCATTATTATTACTAAATCATTTAAGAAATATTTATTTTATTTAACTTGCTACGTGTATGCTACGGAGGCTCCTTATGTCAAAGTAATATGTAAATGCGAGTGAGATGAACTTGCTTCCCCAGTCCATCCACCAGGAGTCAGTAGTCATAGAGTTTGGAGTCTCTGGATGTGACAGCATTATAAGGTGAAGCAAGCTCCATTTTGTCAGATTATTTCATGAGAAATTAATGAGAGTGCTACTGGAGATAATTAACACTTATGTAGAACTCTGAAGTTTAGAGTCCTCTATGCCTCTTTTCAAAAGAACAAACCTCCAGCTAGTAAGTGCCCTGAATGCAGATTTTCTACCCAAATTCCAGCACTGTTCCCTAGACCATACCGACAGGTATGGTCGATCCTGCAGTGAAGTGACTCCTCTACCGAGAATGTGACCTTAAAGAGAGTGGTTCTCTTCCCTATTCCCCTTAAGGGTGCTATGCTTTAGAAACTTGCGTCTAGTCCCAGCTTGAATCGTCCTTCGTGTCTGGCATCCCCTGCACCTGTGCCACCCTGTCCTTTCCTCCCAGCCACAGTGCCCTGGGCTCACCAGCTCCCAGAGAGTTCTCCTGTGTGCCTGGGGTTTCATCGGTGACCCTGAAATGCCACCACCCTGGGGCTCCTTCCACCTCAACGGTCCCATTGTCACTCGAGGACAGCACAGCAATTACCTACTGAGCACTTCAGTGAAGACAACTGGATCATAAAGCTATTCAGGGAATGCCTCTGTCAAGCTCTTGGAGTTAGGGTAGGGCAGCAGCACTGACTAACTCCCCACAGGCTCATGGTCCTGGCTGCCCCATCCATTTCCTCCCCTGGCTCATGTCGGCTTGGTTCCCTCAAAACTAGGTATGGTAATGTGGGGGACACAGCGGCAACTAGATGACAAGACCCATGACCCCAAATTGCCTTTTCTGGTTCCCATATATGTGGACACATACACAAATCACTTCAAAGAGCAGTCCCGGGCATTCTGAAGCTTCCCAAGATAAACATACAAAATAAAATACTGTCCTTGGATTTTATTCTTAAGAGACGATCAACATCAGGCCAACTCTAATGTGCAGGACTTCAAGAGAGACGGGGAAGCTGAATGATTTAAAGTGTCATTTTCACTGTTTTGTTTTGTGTTGTGTTTTTAAGTGCCAGAGCTCAGATGTTTCTGCAAGCATGTTTTTTGCCTTTTTGCAGTCCTAAGCAGCTCAAAACTGAATTAGGGCAGATTTTTGTAAACTATCATGAAGAATATGTATTTACCAGTTTTAAAAGCTTCCTGAAAGATTTAAGAGGGCAGGAATATTTCAGTCACAATCCATTAACCCTATTTATCATCCACTGAAAATGTCTAAGTGTGAAACCGTTTTCAGTCTCCACTAATGTGCCTAGAACTAATATAATGCATCGTATTTAATTTCCACACTGCATTATGTAGTTGCGTGTTGTATTTGGGCATCCAAAGGTGACAGATCTCACAAATTCAGGATTTCATCCCTGCACAGCCAGCCAGCATGACTGAGGCTTGAGCTTTCCATCCTTTAACAGAGCAGGAATCAGAGGTATGTGAGTTGGTTCCTCTTCGTTCCCTGCTCAGTATGCCATATAGCCTCCCTAACCCAGAAAGTGTGAAGTGGAGCATAAAATATGTAGTGAGTTTGAGTTAGAAATAGAACTTCAGCTCCCAAGGATATTTTGGTGTGAGGTCTCATTTTTACTCCTCTGGCTATTTTCCCTGTTGACTTTGCACAATGTTTATTGAACATCTATTATATGTGACTGGATGGCAACTGGTACAAAAAATAACATTTATTGAAAATTTACTATGTTTTAGTCACTGTGCTAAATGGCTGGCGGGCACTGATTCATTAACTACTCACACCAGCTCGGTGACTTAAGCAGTGCAGGTTTTATCTTTGTAACAATCTCACATATAAGGGAACGAAGATGCCAAAAGTTTAAGTAACTTGCCCAAGGACATACAGTTATTAAATGTGATACAAGCCCAGTCCTGTCTGACTGTAAAATCCAGCTCTTATTCTATAAAGCATGAGAAGTGCCAGAGCAAAGACCTGGGGAATAAACACCCATAAGCAACTATCATGTAGATTAGCAAAATGTCGGCCATTTCCTACCAGAGTATATGAAAGCAGAAAAGTCAGGTCAAACCTTAAGGCCAATTCAGGAGGGAACAAGAAGGAGGTGAGTCCAGTATGTGGATTGCAAATAAGAAAAGTAGGTTGGAGGCCAGGAAGTCTGCAGGGGAAAGCAGAGCAAAAAATATGTGGGAAAGAGTATAGGGGAAGCAAAAATGAAGCAAAGAACAGGGCAAACAGAGGGGCCAGAATTTGGATGCCTCATGGAGCAACAGAGTGTCGGACCTTCCATCAAGATGGGACAACTGCAAGTCACGCATCAGATGTTTGGCAACTTTCCTAGGAAGGCACATGCCAATTATCAAGGGTGAGTATGGACCAAGTGAAAGCATTTCTCAGGAGTGGAAGTTAGAGTGCTAACAACTGCAGGTATTTGAAAATTCCTACCACTGAAACTGTTCCAATTTGGGCAGGAGATTTTTAGAGAGGGTTGCACTGAACAACTGCGTGGTGCATAGGACTGGAGAATGCTGCTCTATTGCCGGGTGCACGCTATGTGGCCGGAACCACCCACCAAAAATGAATGAGCCATTTCTTACTCCCATTCCCAACTGGCTTCGGGCAAAATCAGTCATGCCCTCCTCTGTGATCCGAAAGCACTGGGTAAATATCTCTGTGTGGCAATGACTATGTTAGAGTAGTGTGTGTCTCATTCACCAGCTGTGAATACTCTGGGAGCATGTGCATTTAATTACTCTTATTTAAAACAATACTTATAAATAAGTCTACCTTTAATAAATACACTCAATAGTCTTCCCCTTAGTGACATTTTTCAAACTTTTCATGGCTATTTTGGCTTTGCCTTTGTTTCTGTTATTTCCCATGTAGTATTTGTTGGGGAATGAAGAAGGAGGTGACCAGGGCAAATGACAGGAGAGAAAGGAAGTGAAACTAAGGAAGGGAAGGTGCCAACAGTGCATCTTAGGAACACAAAAGCCCACACCACCTGGAGATGGCTTAGCATCCATATGTGTGGATGGATTGTCTCCTGTATGTTGTGGTAAGTACCAACTCAACTCAGTTTACCTGCTTAGAGCCCTCTGGAAGCAGGACTACCCTCTTGGCTCTCTGAGGGCAAGGACAAATCCTTAGCCAGAACACTATTCTGTATTCTTGGGCTTTCATCCCCTGAACCACAGAAGGATCCTGTTGCGCTGGTCGAGCTTCCCAGAAAGTAATGGTAGTGGAAGCCCCTCTTGCTGATGGCTTAGGGGAGAGCTTGCCTTAGCAGCCCTGTTAGGCAAGCAGGTTAGGAAGCAACCCAGCGTTTCTCCATGTGCCCCTGTGCTTTGTTTTTGGTTTCGTTTTTGTTTTCTTGTGTCTCTGTGCTTTACCATACATCCTGAGCCTGCCTTCTCATTCTGATTTCAATCACATATGAGAACAGATAACACACTTCACTTCACTGGACTCACAGACACTCAAGTAGATTATTAGTTACAATCTTGAAACTACTATATTCACCCAGGTCAGCTGAGATTATGAACTTCGCTTGCAGAGAAAGTGATAAGCCCTGAACAGTTACATTCCCAGAGGATGTTCTCTATGTAAGAAGTTAATGCGAATGTGCTGATTGTCTAGGTCCGGACATAATAAAGAAAAGTTCTGCTATTCCTCTGGGTGACAAGTGGAAGGAGAGGACACAAATTAGAGGAGGACATTTTGTGTCCCTTACTGGTGTGGCTTCTTTAGCTTGGACTTCTTCCTCTCCACATCTGCTCTCCATTGAGGAGAAACTTAGTTTTGTGCTTGAGAGTTTGAGCTCTGGAATCATGCAAACATGAGCTTGAATGCCAGCACTCCTCCATGTTGTTTGTATATGCTACTTAACTTTTTAAAGACACAAAAGTTTCCTTATCAAGAATGCCAGTAATGGGGCACCTGGGTGGCTCAGTTGGTTAAGCGACTGCCTTCAGCTCAGGTCATGATCCTGGAGTCCCACATCGGGCTCCCTGCTCAGCAGTAAGTCTGCTTCTCCCTCTGACCCTTCCCCCCTCTCATGTGCTCTCTCTCTCTCTCATTCTCGCTCTCTCAAATAAATAAATAAATAAATAAAATCTTTAAAAAAGAATGCAAATAGTTCTTGAAGGTAATGCCTAACACAGAAGGTAACGAATGGATTTCCATAATTATGAGCTTAGGCGTTCAAAACCATACGCAATTCTATCCCCCATTGGCTATTTTCTTTGTAGAACTACCATGTCTTAAAGTCTATACCAGAGCATGTAAAGATGAAATATGACCCTTGGATCCTCAGACATGTTATTTTTCCCATTTTCATGCTTAGAAAATGGATTTAATTATTTCAAAAATTAACAGAAGCTTTCACATAAATATCCTAATTTCTAGCTTCTTTTGAAAATTCAGAAGCTCCAGCAATGCTGGCCATCACCATTCCCATATAGCAATAATTACCACTAGCTCAGTAGCTAGTGCCCTCCTGAGACAAGTGGACTTTCCAGTTTGACACAGACTCCATCATCACTATGTTGTCTCCCAGAAAACAAGACCTACTGCCATTGGTTATTTTTCACTGGACTCTTACTGTGTCTGTGCGTCTGTCTTTCTTAAAGAACAGAAGACTTCGGGCGCCTGGGTGGCTCCGTTGGTTAAGCGACTGCCCTCAGCTCAGGTCATGATCCTGGAGTCCCAGGATCGAGTCCCACATTGGGCTCCCCGCTCAGTGGGGAGTCTGTTTCTCCCTCTCACCCTCTCCCCTCTCATGCTCTCTTTCAGTCTCTCTCTCTAATAAATAAGTAAAATCTTTTAATAAAAAAAACAACAGAAGACTTCTATTTATTTCTTTATGCAGACTAACTCATTTTTTAAAAATCAGCTCCCATTTTTAAAAAAAAGCCTACTTGGATATTGACTGGAACTGCATTGAATAGATAGATGCATTTGAGAATACTTGATATCTTAACAATATTGAGTTTTCTAATCCACAATTATGGCATATTTCTCTACTTTTCAGATTGTCTTTACATTGAGCAGTATTTTATGGTTTTCAGTGTAGAGGTTTTACACGTACCTTTAAAAATATTTGTTAAATATCTGATATTTTGGATGCTATTATAAATAGAATTTTATTTTTAACTTAATTTTCCAATTGTTTGATCATTTATGTACATTCTCTTTATCCTGTGACATTATCAAATTCACTTATTAATTTTAGTAGTTTTGGTAGATTCTTTAGTATTTTCTATATGAAAAAAATCATGCTCCCCCCCAATTTTTACAACTCTTCTTGTCTATTATAATTGATGGAACTTCAAAACCAATACTGAAAAAAATAACAGTGGCCATCATTACCTTTTTCCCATTCCAACAAGAAAGCATTCACTCTATCCTTAGGTGCCTTTTATTAAATGGACAAAGTTATCTTTTATTCTTTTTTTTATTTTTGTTTTTTTATTTTTTTTAAAGATTTTATTTATTTATTTGACAGAGAGAGAGAGAGCACAAGCAGGGGGAGTGGCAGGCAGAAGCAGAGGGAGAAGCAGGCTCCCCGCAGAGCAGGGGGAGCCCAATGTTGAACTCGATCCCAGGACCCTGGAATCATGACCCAAGCTGAAGGCAGTCACTTAACCAACTGAGCCACCCAGGCACCCACAAAGTTATCTTTTATTCTTAATTTGTTGAGAATTTTTATCATGAGTGAGTTTTCTCAAATGTTTTTTTCTGCTCCTATTAAGACAATTCTATAACTGTTTCTCCCCTATTCTATTAATGTAGTTCAATCCTTTGAATGGCTTACAAATATTGCAATTCTTGACAAAAAACCCCACTTGATTCATCATGACATATTATCTGTTTATATATTGTTGGATTCATTTTTTAATTTTTTAAAATGTGTTTTATTATGTTTATGAGAAATACTAGTTACTTCTATTGTAATGTTTTTGCCAGTTTTTTGGTATAATAAAAAGTATGGGCAAGTATTCCTCCTTTTTCTGAAAGAATTTGTGTAAGATTTCTATGATTTCTTCTTTATATTACTGGTGAAATTTACTAACAAAATCATGGGTCTAAAGGTTATATTTATGAGAAAATGTTTAATTATGGATTTAATTTTATTCCTAAATATAATATTCAGATCTTTTATTTCATCTTTATATGTTTTGGCAAGAAATGTTTTCAAGTAATTTTTCCATTCCATCTCATGTTATTGAATTTATTGACATAAAGTTATTCATAATATTTTTATTAGCCATTTTATTACACATTAGGGCTTATGGCCCTAAAATCTGCAATGACATTCTTTCCTTCATCTAAGTAATTTGTATTTTTACTCTTTTCTTCCTGCTCTGGCTTGCTTGAGATTTATCAGTGTCATTAATTTTTTCAAAGCACAAAATTTTATCTTTGTTCATTTTGACTGTTTATTTTTCTACTTGATAAAGTTTATTTTGACTACATTTATTTTTATTTTATTTTGATTACATTGATTTGAATTTCCTTTTTTTTATTATGTTATGTTAATCACCATACATTACATCATTAGTTTTTGATGTAGTGTTCCATGATTCATTGTTTGCGTATAACACCCAGTGCTCCATTCAATACATGCCCTCTTTAATACCCATCACCAGGCTAACCCATCCCCCACCCTCCTCCCCTCTAGAATCCTCAGTTTGTTTCTCAGAGTCCATAGTCTCTCATGGTTCTCCTTTTCTTTTTAAGCTTCCTGATGTAAAAATTTTAAATTTTAAATTTTAAACTTTATTTTCTTCAAAATATGCATTTCTAATTATAAATATAGCTCTAAGAACTGCTTCAGCAGCATCCTTCAAATTGTGATAGGTTATGTTTGCATTATTTTTTCAGTTTGAAATTTTTTCTAAGTTCCCAAGTGTTTTTTTGTTTGACCCATGAATTATTAGAAGTGAATTATGAATAAACATGTTATCCTTTCTAATTATTTGAGAATTTTACAAGTCTCTTACTGCCATTAATTTTTAATTTAGTTACATTAGGTTTAAAGAACAGATTTTATAAGATTTAAGTATCTTCAGCTGAATTGAGACTGACTTAAAAAAAATTTTTTTTATTAATTGTTGGGTTTAGTATTCTATATATATAAATTAGACCCACTGGGTGGACTGTGTTATTCAGATCCTTTATGTCCTTGTGTATGCTTTTGTCAACTTTGTCTAACAATGTCTGAGAACAAAATACTAAAATCTCCAACTTTGATTATGGATTTCTTTCTTTAGTTCTGTCAATTTTTGCTTCATAAATTTTGAAGCTCTATTTTTAGTTATATTTAAATAACCTGTATTTAGTTACATTTATATTTAGTTATATTATTTAGTTTGTTTACAAACTTAGAATTGTCTTTCCATTGAGTAGACCCCTTTATCATTATCAAATGACCATCTTTTTGTGAAACACTCCTTTTCTTTCTTATGCTATTAACATGGCATATCATTCCCCAAACTCTTTTTTTCAAGCCCTCTGTGTCTTTGTATTTAAGGCGCTTCACTTTTATATGTTTGGGTCCTGCTCTTTTATCTAGTCTGACAATATCTAACTTAATTGAAGTGTTTAGTTTATTAAATTTATGTACCAATTTGCTGTTGTTTTTCTATGCATTCCATATTTATTTTTTTTACAGTTTTCCCCCTCTTTTCCTGCTATCTTTAGGTTAATTAAACACATTTTTTATTCCATTTTATTCTCTGTATTGGCTTTTTACCTATACCACTTTTTATTATTTTTTAGTGACTGCACCTTCAATTTATCACAGTCTAGGTAGAATCAATATTGAACCAGATCATATTTCATTCCTTTCAACTCATCTCCACATCCAACAAATGGAAGCATCTCACAATACTGTAATTCCATTTACACCTACTCCCAGCTTTTGTGCTATTGTTGGATATATTTTTATTTTACTTGAAGTACAAATCTCAACTTACAAGGACGCTACTACTGCTTTACACAGTCACTTCCCTTTTAAGATACATTTTCATGCTTCTTCACATATCTGGAATTTTTTATTTTCTACTGGGTATTGTGCACAATACATTGTCAGGAGGCTAGATTATGTTGTCTTCCTTTAAAGAGTATTGAGTTTGTTTGTTTTGGCAGAAAGTTAATATTTTGATAATTCTCCATGACCCTGTGGAGGTTTGATTTTAGGCTTCATTACAATTGCCCTTACGGTAGGGTGTTGTCCTTAAGGCAAAGGGTTGGTCTTAGATAAAAGCCTGGGTGTTCACAGGATCTCTCTGTTTCTGGCTGGGCTGGAGCACCTCTTTCTCCCATCACCTTGGGACTCCTAGTGTCCTTTTTTTCTACCTCCACTCCATTGCAGCTGTTCTCTTTTAGGACGCAAGGGGTCTCACCCTGTATAGCCCAGGCCTCCATAAGATCCCCAGAAAACTCCACACCGATTTCTACACCCTCCCCCCGCAAGCGATATATAGAATTCCCTACTTTCCTGTAACCTGCCCTACAAGTTCTTTGGGCTTCAGAAGCCCCAAATCCAGTCTTTGCCTTCTAACCTCAGCGATATCACAATGCCTTTGCTTAGATTCCACCTCTATGTCAGAGTCAGAAGACTGTCATAGATCCAAGATGAATGCGAGGCACACCCTCAGAGACTGCAGGCCTGCTCATGGACAACGCCTGAAAACCACCCCCTAAAGCCTTGTCTGGCTTTAGAGTTCACAGCAAGATGTCAACTCTAGAACCACTTGCATGATGGCCGGAAACACCATACATTTTTTTTTTCTTTTTTGATGCATATCAGGGCACAAACTTGTAGCAATGTTGGAAACAGTAATTATAACTGTGAACACACACGTTTTATGTATCACAAATAACTAATGCTACTACTAACAGTATAACGAAGAAAAAAACAGAATTGTCTCTTTATTCTCCTAATTCAGAGTAATATAAATTCATTATCAAATGAAAAGACAAAAAGTAGGTAGCCAAAATATGTAGACTTTGTAGAGGTATTTTAGGCAGTTAATTAAAACATATTTTGTTATTTTTCTGGAATTTGTGAGTTTTGTGCTATCAGTGTTAAAAAGTTATATTCTTTTCTTTAACAAGAGTTCACAAGATTGTATAGGTTTCATGCCCCCCAAAATGTGTATTTTAGAAGTCTGAAATAACCTATAATGGTATTTAAGTAAATCAATGTAGATAAAAAAAAACAGAGTATGGAAGTTTCACTTGCTCAAAGAAGCATGAAATGATTTTTCAGAGGAGGGATAGAGGGGCATGGGTAGGTGATAAGAAGAGAGCAAACCGATCTATTGTATCATCCGCATCTCCTTTCCTTTGGAGAAGGTAAGTGCTAGGAAAAAGATTTTCTTTGAAAGCTCAACCCGAATCACTGGATATACCATGTGCTATCAATGGGGTGGTGGGGGGGAATCTACCAAAAGACTACAAGGAAAAGCAAATATCTGAAGTTCAAATTCCCAGAGAAATAGGATATACACATGTGAGTACAAAGATAGATATTTTCACCTCCCATTTTTAAACAATGTAAATAAATAAGTACATTTGGAGTATCAGAATAGACACACAGATTTCCAAGAGCAAAGATGATTCCTTCCCATCTTCCTCAAGTCCCAGCTTGTTTGGAGAAGGGGGTGAGGGGAGAAACAATGCTTCCATTATCTGTAAGGCTCAATTAAGAGAACAGCTGTGTTCCAAAATAAACAAGAGAAGAGGCTATTTTGCATTAGAATGCATTAGGAGAACAGCACTGGGGGGAGCACAGATGGCTCTAATTAGGGGACATTGGAAAATTACCATTCTCTTCACTTCACTTCACTTTTCCAATGTCTGTGTGACTTTCAGGTCTCAAGAACCATATCCTTACTCCCTATCATAGCCAATTAGGAATAGGAATTTTTAACACTGGCTGTGATGACTGCATTTTTTTCGAGCTAATCTTATAAGGATGGGTGCCCATTTCTTTTTTGGCAATTTATAGCATGCATGCTTGTTATGTATTGGAAAAAGGGGGGAAAAATTGGAGCCAGGTTCTAAAAAGATAGCTGGCAACATAGGTGTCTATGAATAAAGCTCTTTGGGCATTTAAAATGGAAATGAAAATGACACTATATGGTGTGTTAAGGCCCAAAGCTAACTGGCAAATTGAGAATCAGAAATCCCTGGTTCCATTCCTGTTCAACTATTAACTCATTTTATAAAGTCTGTCCTCTTATTCTATATTATTAAAATGTCCCTAATCAAAATTGTCCACTACTCAATACCTCTTATTTCTTTATCAACTTTCTGATGAGAGGATAAGATTCTCTAAGCTCCCCAAAAATAGAACTGAGCGCATGCCAAGGAATAAAAGTGAATAGAGACAAATACAGAAGTAACATAAAAAGTGTGCTTGTCTGGGTGCTAACACTTGACTTGAAATCCGCCTGCTTGGTTGAGTTGGTAAAAGCTCTTGAAGCTCTGACTATTGTGTGTGGCTGTTGGGAGCTGTTGGACACTCACTAAATTTTATCCATGTAGAAGACTCACTGCACTCAAGGTGAAGCACAGCCTTGCAAGTGGTACATTTTTATAGCACTATCATGTGCACTGAACATCCCCATTCAGATAAAATATTTTCTCTTTGTTAGAGTGGATCTTTGGTGAAGTCCCTGGATGCACAATGGGATATTCAACATACAATGTTCAGGGGAAATGTAGTCATGGTTATTTTTAATATTTAAAAAAAAAATAGTTAAATCTCTAATATCCCAGCCAGAAACTACCTGCTTCCTAATTATAATCTAAAAAGAAATACGCTTTATTAGTTTTAAAACCCCAATTTGAAAACATCAGAAGTAAATGTAGACAAGTTTTGAGATATTTCATTTTTAAAAATTTACTGTTTTGTTTTCAATATTTAAATTTTATAAGAAAATCAATTATTATTTTTGGTAATGCTTAACCTACCACTGTCTGTAGTGGATCTGCTACCCCAAATCCAAGAGAAATCTCCCAAGCCCCAAGCTCACCCCAAGCACTGGCCAAGATGCCTGGTTTTAACTGAATACCCTTCACCCTTGAGGACACTACTTTTAATACAGCTCTCTCAAAATGTGACCTTAGGGACCACAGGTGAGGTTGATGTCCTCCTTACTCTCTACCACTACTTCTCACCATCTCAAGAAAATTTCTGCTGCTTTGATTTCTAGGCCCTACAGCAATTACCATCCACCTCCTTCCTCATTGCTGTCATCTATCACATTCTTGATTATGCCCTCTTATTATCTATAGACTTTGGCACTTGGTCCATAACCCCTTTCTCCATTCCAAGTCCTACTGTAAATCTGGGCACTTCATCATCTCCATGAATTCCCTATCCAACATCCTGGCTATTATTCATTTCTTTGAACACCTCGTCCTCCAGGGACCTCCACTACCACTCCATCTTTTGTGCACATTCCCTGGTGTAACTTGCTATACCCTCTAACTATACTGCTTTCAAAATAATTTATCTCTCCCAGCACACTATTACCATCCTCATTATCCTATTTACTTTTAAACATGATCAAGTATCTCTCACAAAAAGAACAAATAAACAAAAACCTCTCTTGACCTGCCATTTTCCCTCCTGGTTCATCCAATATCCTGTCTCTCTATTCCTCTTCAAAGTCAAACTTTTTTTTTTAAAGATTTTATTTATTTATTTGACAGAGAGAAGGAGCGAGAGCAGGAGCACAAGCAGGGGGTAGTGGGAGAGAGAGAAGCAGGCTTCCCACCAAGCAGGGAGCCCAATGCGGGGCTCGATCCCAGGACCCTGGGATCATGACCTGACCCAAAGGCAGATGCCTAAAGACTGAGCCACCCAGGCGCCCCCAAAGTCAAACTTTAAGAGGACTTATATGCATCCAATATCCACACTCCATTCTAATGTGGTTTCTTCTCTTCATTGCTTATCAAATGCCTCTGTCACTGAATTCAGTGGGTATTTCTAAATTTTTATTCTACTTGATGCTGCTGACCACTTCCCCCTTCTTACAACACTATGTTCTTTTGCTTCTGAGACATATCACTGTTCTGCTTCTCCTCCTCCTCCATATCCCCTATCTTGTCTTCTCAGACATCTCACCCTCCATCCTCCAGGCATTAAATTCTGTAGTGAGTGCTTTCTAAGACTCTATACTCCCTCAGTATTCTCTCCCTAGAATTTATCCATGCCCTCACCTTTAATTGCCACTAGTGCAATCTACACACCAATCTTTATCTCCAGGCAGACTTTGCTCTGCAGTCTAGATCAGTGTATCTACCTGCTTAGTTGCATCTCCACTTTGAGGTCTCAGTGATACTTCACTCTTAAAATGGCAAAAACCAAATTAATGATTTTCCGGTACCAGCTCCCTTTACCTTGCACCCCAAATAACTACATAGGAGAACTGATTCTCTTCCAGAATTTGGTCAACCCCCAAGTTGATTCTTACAAACCCCATCTTCATCTTTCTCTCTTCATTTTCAAGTTCTAGCTAGGCTACCTTCTAATTATCTCTCAAATATATCTTCTCATGTTCATAGCCACCATCCTCACCCTAATCCAACCTAGCAGTATGTCTTACCTGGACAGCTCCACTGCAATAGCCTCCTAACTGATCACCTTTATAAGCACTTGCTTCCTTTCAATCAGTTACCCAAGTGATCACTTCCCAAACTAAACTTACCATGTTACCCTAATGCTTGAGATACTTAATGGCTCCCCAGTGTACTGAATATAGAGACCTAATCCCTCTCCTCCAGTGGCCAGTTAAGTTAAACTCCTTCAGGTCTCCTCCACATGTGGCCCTTCTGGAAAACCTTCTCTGGCTTCCTTGATGTCCCTCACCTCCTGCAGCACTTTGTGAACTGGGATTCAGCAAGTTCTGAGTTGAGTTTGCATAAGGTTGGTCAGTAAGCAATAAGAGAAGTCAGAAGCCTGATTGATTCTTCGCATAAAATCTGAAAATGCTGCTGGTAGAATTCTCCAGCAGAAAAAGGCCCTGTCTCTCTCAAATGCCATCATACCTCCTCACCAAGAACAATCATTTGTAATTTCAACAGATTGTTTTTTCCATGCTGGTAAACATGGTCTTTTCACCCATTCACAATTTAGCTGAGAGCAATCAGCAAAAACAGAAAGGTCTTTTTGCCTTCAGAAAAGTGACAGCAAATATTAAATAGCATTTAGTGTTCACCATTTCAATAAGCTCATTAGAGGCTCCTAGTCTAACTTCTATAGAATTATAAGGCTATAATAGAAACATTTACCAAAAGTGCTAAACCATTTTTCAGAATGATTTGGTGTCTCCAATATTAAAGAGAATCGTTTTGGAACACATTTTCACAGATCACCTTAATTCAACTGAATTCAATTCATCAATTCATTTATGAGAGCTGCTGGGCTGTACATCTCAACTTATCTCTGCCTTGAATTTGCCAGCGATGGATATTGCTTGAGCTGTACGGATCATTGAGCAGAGAAGAACACTTCTGCCCTTCCTTGCCCTTCTCGATAATCAGAGGGAACTTGTAACTTGTTATGTGTTTCCATAATGAAGAGTTCAGAAGTGGCCATTGCATATGGCCTGGGAAGGGGTGACATAAAATGGTCTTCTGAGTCCTCTGGGGCTATTGTTGTTTCTAGTGGGAGCTGTGGAAGATGTGGACAACAGAATGCAAGCAAACTCAGAGAGGCTGTTAGTTGGGGCTGCACGCTAGGTAGAGGACACACCTGCTGAACCAGCCCCTAATCCAGGACTGGATAACATGCTGCTCTCACCTATGCCCGGCTGCCTTTAACCCACTTATGAACATTAGCTTTTTGAGGGTCCTTCAATGTCCTTTATAAAATGAAATGCCTCTCAGGTCTCTGTCCTAGGATCCCATTCTGCCCTCTGTCATTGCTGCCATCCTTTTCTAGGTGGTAATGATTCCCAAATATCATAATTCTTGATCAGCTCTCACTCATGGGCACAGATACAATGATCTTTCTACCTACTGGACCGAAGCACTTGGGTATCATGTAGGTACATCAAACATGACATATCTAAGTTTAAACTAATATATTGACCCCTCCATCTGCTCCTTTTTCTTGATAAAAGGCACAACAGTCTTCCAAGTAGCCCAAAACAGCCAGTATCTGTCAGCTATTGCCATAATAAAACAGCTTAACAAACTACCTCAAAACTGTAGCTTATAATTACAAATATTTATTCTCATGCCTGTAGCTCTAAAAGTTAACTATCATTGACTGATCTTGTGTGAGCTTGGCTGGGCAGCTCTGCTTTCTGCTGCAGATCAACTAGCTTGCCTCTAGTTACAGGTTGGGTTCAGATCTACAGCACATGTATAGATTCTGGGGCCCAGGCTGAAAAGGCGAATAGCTATCCTGAGTATTTCCTTCAGATACCACATTATTAGAGTGCAAGAGCCAGCCAAAATGGCCCAAGGATGTGTAAGGCTCTTATTCATAAATTGCTCTGCTAATAGTCTACAGCCAAAGTGAATTACATGGCCAAAGCCAACATCAATGAGGATGGAAATAAATATTTACTCTACAATTAACTCCATCTATCAGACCTAGGCATCAGTATTAACTATTCCTTCCTTTTATCAACACCCTACCACCAATTCTACTGCCATCATTCCCAATCAATTACCAAGCCCTATTCATCTTATTTTCTAAAAAGTTCTAGAATCAGTCATATAGATCACCATCATGCCCTTGTCTAGATTTCTGTAACATCTTCCATCTGGCCTTCCTGGTTGCAGCCCTGCCACCAATCCTATCTCAACACTAAGGCTAGAATGACCACTCTAAAAATCTTCCATTTTTTCATTTAGCAAGTATGTATGTTTTACCTTCTCTATGTGCCAGGCATTGTTCTAAGTGCTGACGATATAAAAATAAACTCAAATCCCTGCCTTCAAGGAGGTTACATTTTAGTAGGGGTGGGTGAGGGACAGGTAAATAGATGATATAAATAGATTACATAGTATATTGGATATTAACAAATACTATGAAAGGGGGAGGGAGCTGGAGGCAGAGGGTAGAGAATATTAGGAAGGAGGACTGATATTATAAATACGGGGTGAATAAAGAAGGTCTGATTGAGAAGCTTATCTTTCAACAAAGGCTTAAAAGAAGTGAGGGGATGGGGATCTTGGGGCAAGACTGATTTAAGTAGAATGCCAGTGCATGGAGACAAGGTGGGAGTATGCCCGGCTGAAACACAGAGAGTGAGGGGGAAGTTGTAGAAGATGAGATCTGAGAGGGTCTAGAACCACAAAAATGCAAAATCTGGTCCAGCTTTCCACTTCCATACCCTGATACAAGTACCAATAAAATCTCACTCTTTAGTGTGAGTTACAAGGCCTTTGTTGACCTTCATTTACCTTTTTGATTCCAATTCTTACCTCACATTCTATGCTCAAGATCTTTAGAATACCTTTCAGTTCTCTGAATCTGCATTGCTTTATCTCTATTCAGAATCATCAAATATACCATTCCCTTGATCTGAAACACAAATCTCCTACCTGTCTTCCCACCACAGCTTCTTTCTTCTGCTTCTGTTCCTTGGTTAGATAGCCTTTTCTCTGGGAAACCAACCCTGCCCTCCAAAGGCATTGGTAAGTTTTCCTCCAATGTGATGCAGGAGCATGCTGTGCTTACCACCTTTCTCAACCCTCATCATACTGTGCAGTGATCACCTCTTTATGGTCTGAATTCCCTATTTTTCATCAGGCATTGTCTTACCATGTATGTGATCCATCTTAAACAATGTATAATAGAGACTGGGTGCTCAATATATAAAGCATAAATAAATGAACAGAAATAGGATTCTAATAATAAGGGTACTGCACTCAAACTTGTTATAAGAGAATTGTAAAGATTATCATAATTGTTGACAACATCATTAATAAAAGAGCACAGAAATTTGTCTTTCAAACAGTTCAAGGCTGAGGTTTAGCAACAATATACTATTTGTAAAGTGTTTATGCGCTATCACCCTTTTCCTGACCTGGTGCCTATTTTCTTCCCACAGGGGCAGATAGCCTAACATCTGTTGGGTGATCCCCAAAGAATTAGCAGAAAAATTTTAAGAGTTATGCTTCCCATTAGTATTTACATTTAAACAATCAGTTTTTCCCAA
This sequence comes from Mirounga leonina, assembly GCF_011800145.1. NCBI lineage: Eukaryota > Metazoa > Chordata > Mammalia > Carnivora > Phocidae > Mirounga > Mirounga leonina. The sequence continues at coordinate 62,917,471 of NW_023270305.1, forward strand.
TAAAATTTTCAAAACTTAAAAGATTCATTCATTAATGTGGGATTTCAAGCACTTATAAAAAAGAATAGGATGAAAAATATTTAGAGAAACCAAGACATTGGAAGATTTCAAATTACAATAGATAGGTGGTCACCTTCTCAATATATGAATAGAAACCAATCCCTGAACTTCTTCCTGCTTTATATTTTACATAGCATTCATATACTCTAGCTCCTTTGAACTTTGCAGTGGGAATAATGGACCAATTCTATAGATGAGGCAAGCAAAAGGCTTAGGAACTAGTATAAAAGGAGAAACAATAGGTACAATGAATCCAAAATTCACACTGGAATTCAAAGCCTCTACTTTTTCAAACACACACACACACACACAGAGGGAAATTTAATAATGCTGATGCTAAATTAACTATCTGGGAGGTGTGAATCTGTAGCCTGCAATTTTATAATTTCGTCTTAGTTCCTGTATATATCTTTTTAAGTGTGAGCATTTTGTTGTGCTAAGTGTAATTCCAGTTTTAAAAATGGCAATATTTCCTATACTGTGATTCCTAAGCCCAAGCTGACCACTTTGGAAAGTGCTGTAAGAGTGATTAAGGGCATAGACTTGTGTGTGACTGCCTGAGTTTAAATGCTGGCCCTGAAACTTACTATTTATGACCTTGGGCAAGTTATTTAACCTCTCTGGGCCTCAATATCCTTGCCTATAAAATAAAGACACTAATGCATGTGTCTCAGAGGGCTGTTGTAAAGATTAAATGAGTTAATATCTTCAAACTGCCTAAAATAATGAATAAGTGCCTAAACACTAAGTACCTATGTAAGGATTAACTGTTATTGTCTCTTGCTCAACTGAACAAATAGCTGTGTGTTCCAACATTGAAGAAGAAATTCCTCATATTGGAAATATTGAAAGAAGGTACTCTGATGCCAAATGCAGGACATAATTTATTGTATGCTGTATGTTACGGCTGTGAGGCTTCACGGCTAAAAGTCAGGAAGTGCACATGATTTTTTTCACATTATACCTAGGTAAAGAGACATGCTTTTAAAAAAATCACACCTTATGAGTTTTGTTTTGTGTTTGGAGGGTCTTAGAATTGAAGGCCAAATCAAATTTTGAGCATTGAACTTGGGGCTAATGCTCATTCTAGAAATATACTGATTGGCATCTGAATGGTGAAATAATTTGTTTGTAATCATAACATAAGAATAAAGAGACTTTTATAACCAGTACCATTTAATGGATATTTTAGGGCCTCAAACAAAGTGAAAATGAGTCAGTTAAAGAGACTAGGAAGTCCCCAAATGCCAAAGACCAGTTCATAAACGGAAAGCCTTACTTCTAAGAACTCGAGAGTTAATTTAGGCTTCATTTTCTGAGGAATAGAAGGTTCTTAATAAAGTTGCCTAGACAACAGCAGCTCAGTCCCAGGGCAACCGCCCCTTTGATTTCTCATCATCCTGTACCAGCTCACACCAACCCCATAAACAACTTCAAGGCCATTCAGGGCCCCTTGAAATGGCTGTTGGCTGCTTTTAGTAGACCCATGTGGCTGCAAACAGAAGGATAAACATATCTAATTCATCTGACCCAAGGTGTGGGCAGGATGTAGGTCACAATGTAGCAGCTGGTGCTTATGAGGAATCTCATATGCAGGGTCAGCTACAGATTCAGTTCCTCCCACTAAAGAAAAGGAAGGAATGCCTCCATGGATAAAGGAGATTCAAAATGGCGCAAGGTCATCTCAAGTAATTTTTTCCTTTCTTTTTTCCCCCAAACCTTTTTGACTTTTTCGTTTGTTTTACTACAATGAGCATTTTGTTCTTCTAAATGTCTACAATTATAAATGTAAATATGTTTTATAGTCAGGAATCAATTAATATTTTCCTGTATACAGAGATGCCAATGGAGACTCTAAGATATTTTGAAACAAAATTTTGAATCCTACATGTCCCTTCATGGTGTTTCATCACAACTGTATTCAATTTAATGTCTCTTTTCCCTTCTGGACTGCAAGCAAATCCATGAAGGTGAGGACTACATTTATGTCTTACACTAGCATAGCTTCGGTCCCTGGCTTCATGTCTTGCACAGAGGTGGTGCACAAAAAGTGGTTATTGAACAAATGAACTGCCATTTTTAAAATTATAAGCAGTTTAAAACTATAGGCTTTTATGATAAATGTTGTAATTTATTTTGAAGAAAGTCCTTCTCTTAGTTATGGAGGGAATCATTTTCACAGGCCCTTTAGGTAAGGCAGATAAAAGGCAATCATAAGAAAAAAGTAAACAGAAATAATACAAAGGATAATGTTTCAGATTTAGATTGTAAGTATTCTGTTTAAAACAAGACAGTGGGGCGCCTGGGTGGCTCAGTCTTTAAGCGAATGTCTTTGGCTCAGGTCATGATCCCAGGACCCTGGGATCGAGCCCCGCATCAGGCTCCCTGCTCGGTGGGAAGCCTGCTTCTCCCTCTCCCACTCCCCCTGCTTGAGTTCCCTCTCTTGCTGTCAAATAAATAAATAAAATCTCTAAAAATAATAAATAAATAAAAATAAAACAAGACAGTGGGTTTATCTTTCAGTGGATCTAAGGCCATGCAGATTATGTTCTAATAAAGATATTTATGTTTATATGTGCATTTATATATGTTATCTATCATTGTATAACAAATTACCCCAAAACTTAGCAGCTTAAAACAAGCAATTTTTATCTTATAGTGTCTGTTGGTCAAAAATCTGGGGGTACCTTAGCTGGGTGGTTCTAGCTGAAGGTGTCTCACAAGGTTGAAGTCAGGCAATGGCCAGGGCTACAGTCATCACAAGGCTTCTTGACTGGAGCTGAAATATCCACTTTCAAATTTATTTAATCATGTATCCACCACCCCAATCAAAACAGTGTATCTCCATCACCGCTCCAAATTCCTCCATGTCCTTTTGAAATCAGTTCCTTCCCCAATTCCCAGCCACTGACAACCACTGACATATTCACTGTTCTGTCTCTGTAGTTTTGGTTTTTCTAGAAGGTCATATAAATGGAATCCTATAGTATCATACAGTCTTTGCCTCAGGCTTCTTTTACTTTTTATTGTTTTTTGTTTGTTTGTTTTTATGACTGGACAGTATCCCACTACAGGGATATACCACAATTTTCTTATCCATTCACAAGTTGATAGGCACTTGGGATGTTTTCGGGTTTTGGCAGTTATGACGAAAGCTACCATAGGCGTTCATGTTCAGCTTTTTGTGTAAAACATCAATTCTCTCAGGTAAATACTTAGGAATAGGATTGCTGCTGTGTCACGCGGTAAGTGTAGATTTTACTTTATAAGAAACTGTCAAGCCATTTTCCAAAGTGTATTATTTTCATTCCCACTAGTCATGTATTAGAGACCCAGTGTTCCACAACCTGGTCTGCACTTGATATTGTCAGTTGATGCTAATGTAGGTTTTTGCATCTTATCCATTCCAGCAGATATGCAATAATATTCCTTGTGGTTTTCATTTGCTCTTTTTTTTTTTTAAAGATTTTATTTATTTATTCACGAGAGACAGAGAGAGAGAGAAGCAGAGGGAGAAACAGGCTCCCAAGGAGCAGGGAGCCCGATGTGGGACTCGATCCCAGGACCCTGGGATCATGACCTGAGCCGAAGGCAGACGCTTAACCATCTGAGCCACCCAGGCGCCCTTTCATTTGCTCTTCTTTAATGATCAAAGTTTTGTACTCATTTGCCATCCTTATCTTTGATAAAGTTGTGCTTTTGCTACTTTTTGGTGGTGGTGGTGTTGTGATTTGTCTTGATCAGAGGCAAAGAAGAAACTAGAGCAAGAAAAAAGTGAAAGGTTGATCCTCTACTTGACTCTCCAGGGTAAAGATTCAGAACGGACTCAATACACCTGGCCAATCACAATGTGGACTGCCTCACTCAGGTTCCATCCAGATTATTAGGTATATCTGAGTAGCTTAACCTGGGAAACACAAACTCCCCAAAGTCACCTGAATCTCAAAGAGATATCTGCATCTGCACTCCCATGCTCACTGCATCATTACTCACATTGACCAAGATATGAAACAACCGAAGTATCCCTTGACAGACAAATGGGTAAAGAAAATGTAGTATATACATACAATGGAATATTATTCAGCTGTAAAAAAAAAAAAAAGAAAATCCCACTATTTGTGATAATATGGCTGGATCTGAAAGACATTATGCTAAGAGAAATAAGCCAGTCACAGGACAAATACTACAGGATCTCACTTATGTGGAAAATCTAAAGTAGTCAAATTCATTAGAAGCAGAGAGAATGGTGGTTGCTGTGGGCTAGGAGGAGGGGGAAAGGGAAGATATTGATCAAAGGATACAACTTTTCTGTTATTCAAAATAAATAAGTTTTGGAGATCTACTCTACAACATAGAGCCTATGATTAATAATACTATATTGTATATTTAAAATTTTGCTAAGAGGGTAGATCTTACGTTAAGTGGTCTTACTACAAAAAGAAAACAAAAATAAAAGCATTGCAGTGGGAGGAAACTTTTGGAGGTAATGGGTAAGTTTATGGCATTGACTGTAGTGATAGTTTCACACGTGTATCCTTATCTCCAAGCACATGAAGTTGTATATATTAAATACCTATAGGTTTTGTGTGTCAATTATACCTCAGTAAAATAGTTTTTCTTTTTTAAGTGAGGAAAAAATGGTAAGAAAGCTAAGGTGTCCTAGAAGGACAGTATAAAGAAAATGGAGGCTAGGAAATCAACAAATAAATAAGCAAAAAAAAAAAAATTAGCAGAATCAAAGGTCATACATATCCACATTAAAAAAAGGCCACTGACAACCAGTTAGTTCACTTAGTTAGCTAAGTTCTCATCTTTACAACTGGCAACTTGGGGAGAATGGCTCTGCATGACCATGTCCTAGGGTTAACCTAGATCACCTAGTAAAAACAGGAAGGATTTAAAATAATGTGCAATTAGCCGGTAATATATACCTTGTCATTTCTGAAGGACTCTTTTCCCCTAATCTGTTGTGGATTCATATGTGGTCCTATTTGTACATGACTAGTATGCAGATCACACCACCCATGAATGTGCTGGAGCGCTTGTGTTGGCTCAAGAGAGCTAGCTGTTACATTTTCTATATTTAACATTACATTGGTAGCTTGAAATCAGGCATGGTGGGCGTCTTTACACCAGAAATCAGCAAACACTACAAAGAAAAGGGTTTTTATTGTTCTTGTCACCTTGTTTTTTCTTGACAGCCAGTTTACCTGTGCACCACCACAAACAATTCATCAAGTAAGTCTAAAACACAAAATGATCTATACCTTGTTCAATGAGATGAGGCTGCCGAATCATTAAATGCTACTGCAATATCAGATACCTATAAAAGTTCCTAAACTCTTTCTCTCACTTTTTCTTACCTACCTAGTCTCAGACAGGTAATAGTTTGCAGACTGACTGCACATTTATCCCTAGACTGCACATTGAGCAGCATTGCTGTAGAGTCTATAAATTCTATTCTCCAACCTTAACTCTGTCAGTGATCTTAAAATTTACCTTTATTTGTTCTCATGTTACCAAACTTAATAAAACTCTAACCTGTGCCCGAGGTCCATTTGCCTAACAAGTTTTACTTTAAAAATATTTCATGAAATTAAGAAAATTAAGTGAAATAACAAAGCTGAAATGCTTAGGGAAGTCCTTAACACACATAGTAAGTATTTAACAAATACCAGGTGTAAACCCCATTACTCGATTATGAGTTTTTTGATGCAGGGACCACCATGGTTTTGGTTTGGTTTTGTGTGAGTGTGTTTTTTATATGAGCATTTCCTCTGATGCAAGCAAATTGCCTATTTCCTGAATTTAGCCTTATGATTTGACTGAAGTGAGCAATGTGAGAATTTGTATTAAACTCAAATCTGAGCTGGTAAGTAATCTTATTTGGTCCTTTGGTTATTCCCAAAGGAGGATGAGGTACTCAGTGGAAAGTAACTTGGGCCTCAGTCATCTCACCTGCCAAGTGAGAGAATGGGAGATTTTCCTTGCATCTCTTAGCTCTACCATTTTGCATAGTCAATTAACTGATTGTGCAGAGGACTTTCTTGCCCAAGAATAAAAATTAACTATGCTCTGCGCAGTGAAGAAGTAGAAAACATCAGAGTTTCTATGATTTAAGGAAACAGATTAGCTTTGCTGTTTTCTAAGTGTTGTCAGGAAAGACTTCATGGAGATAGGGCTTGTTTGAGTTCAAGTCTGTGTGTACCTGAGCCTCTGGTGTTGTTCCCTCTTCTGCCTTCTGTGCCTGCCATCTACCGTCATCAGGAAACAAGGTGCCAACTACCACGAGATACAAAAAGTAGGACATAGTTGTAGGAAATGTTTAGGACCGGACATTTCAATGGCAACTGATGAACCATGTAATATCTGTATCTCCCTGTGAAGGTTTTGTTGTATCTAACTGACACACAGTATCTTAATGGAACAGCTTAGGAAGAGTGTCATTCATCAGATTCAGGAGAGCCAACAGTGGCTACAATTCATATATGTATATATTTTTTTAAGATTTTATTTATTTGTGAGAGAGAGAGAATGAGAGACAGAGAGCATGAGAGGGAGGAGAGTCAGAGGGAGAAGCAGACTCCCCGCTGAGCAGGGAGCCCGACGCGGGACTCGATCCTGGGACTCCAGGATCATGACCTGAGCTGAAGGCAGTCGCTTAACCAACTGAGCCACCCAAGCGCCCCTACAATTCATATTTTAAAGCCACAATTCTTAATCTCTTCGATGAAAGTTGTGCACTCTCTACACAGAGGGCACTTAGGCACAAACTTCTGCATAAAATTTGAGAAGGTTTATAACCCCTAGAACTAAATAAGTAATCCAGGTTAAGAACCACATATTTGGTTGAGAAAGGAGAGTCTGGGATGATATCTATGTAAGTGTCCCCTGCTTGGGTGAGGAGTTTGACAGAGTTAAGGCAGGAGGGGTCTCTGGCATGCACAAAGCGGGGGTGGGATGGAAAATAAGCATAGTCTCCTGCAGAGTTGGAAGAGTCAGCCTCAGAGACAGCGTGGTTTGTGAAAGACAACCGCTCTAGAAGAGAGTTAAGAACCCTGGAATATAGTTCTGCTCTGCCTCCAAATATCTGGGGGATATACTATTTTCTTTGTGCCTTAGTTGTCTCATCTAAGCAAGGATAGACATGAATTAGATGATTCTTTTAATCTTAAAATTCTATCATTCGGAGATACAAGATATGCACAGAGTACAGGAAAGACTTGTGTAATGGAGAGAAATTTTATGCCAAGGAGATGAACCTTTGCAAAAGTTTGCCTGAGGGCTAAAATTCATATTCAAAACCACTGTGCTACTGGGTTATAATGAATCCTCAAGACTTCCTCCTTTTTTTCTCCTAGAAGAACATCACTTCTATCTCTCCCAGCAATCATTATAATCTCAATTTGGGGGAAGGAAGCAGTAGTAACCTAAAAAGGTACACCTAGAATTCAAACTGCCTTGGATGAGACTGAGGAGAAAAAAGGCATATAAAGTTACCAGTTTTCTAAGAAGCATGCATTAAGTCCATAGCCACCACACTCAGCAGCTTAGACAGAGGCAAAGTGGCTTGTTTGAAATGCAGCATGCATAAGGATGACCACTAATTTGTGCTTTTCTAAACTGACTCTTGGTTTAAAATTCCAGATTTAGAACTAGGTCTGCTTTTCTGCCTTCTGGCTTTCAGCTCCAGACTCAACCTCCAAATCAAAAGTTCTCATCGATTTTCCAGAGGTATGATGTGAAGGAAAACTGTTAGGTAGGTTTCAACCAATCAGAAAGAAAACTTTATACCAGTTCCTCTAGCAGAATAAAAAATTGTTTTTGACCTTTCCCACAGCTACATGAGAAATCAGGCAAACAACAACTTGGATTGCACAAAAGAACCAGGGTTAAAAACAGGAATGTACTTACATTAGTGACTTGAGATTCTATCCAGTTGTGGGTTTATATAGACCTCACTGCTATAAACAGGCTTGGATTGACATTGCTTTTTCTTCTGAGAAACTCAAAACCCCTCTTCCCTCATATATTAGCTTTGGGACTTTAGTGAACTCTGTGGTTCAGAAAAGAGTTTAAATAAACATGCCTCAAGTCCATGGAAATAAGTGTATCAGCTAAACTCATCTATCAGGCAACCAGACTCATGATCCATCCTGATCTTTAACCTTCCTCAGCCACTCTGGGACATGGCGACTCAAACTGGCCTCTCCCTACTTCGTTACTAAATACCCAGTGTAACCCCTTCCCAAGGGTATTTTCTCTGGCATAGATCCATCTTTGAAAACCAGAATATTGGGTGGGGAGGAAGTTACCATTCAGCTACTATTGACCAAGCACTGCCACACATTACCTCATTTCCTCTTCAGAGCCTCCCTAAAAGTAGTATTATATAGAAAACTAAGTCCCACAGAGACTAAGTTATTTGTCCAAATTCCCTTATTCATTATTTATTTTTTAGATTTTATTTATTTATTTGACAGAGAGACAGTGAGAGAGCGAGCACAGCAGGGGGAGTGGGAGAGGGAGAAGCAGGCCTCCCGCTGAGCAGGGAGCCCGATCCCAGGACCCTGGGACCATGACCTGAGCTGAAGGCAGATGCTTAACGACTGAGCCACCCAGGCGCCCCTAAATTCCCTTATTTATTAAATAAGAATGAACCAGGATCCAAACCCACATATTCTAACTCCAAGTATACACTTCTTTCTTCTGGATCCAAATGTTCTCTGTATTATTGGGCCTTTCATTTGCAAGGAAAAGAGACCCCAGACATCTTTAAAATATGAGACTTTAATTAAGGAATTCGAATTTTGAATCCCAAACAGCTTTGGATACTTGGGGCTCGCTCTCACAGAAACCATGTTTTCCCTCACTTCATATCTTCTTCTCCATGATGCTTCCTCCTAACTAAAAATCTTCTAAAATTTTCCTATCGAAATTCTATAGACACCTGACCTAATTAGGTAGCTAATAACATGAACTATCATTCTTAAAATTCTTTTAATGACTTTTGCAACAGAACACCTATTGACTTACTGATTAGCCTAGGAATGGGGCCACCTTTTGGGAAAGTTTCCACTCTTCCAATCAGTGGCAGCCCCTGAGCCAAGTTTCCTTTCTTGAACAGGGGCTGTGGGTGAAATTTTTTTAGCTAAAAACACATACTGGACACAAAGGGCAAAGACCGTCATGGCTGTATACACTTACGCTCTATCAGAGACACAAGATATTAGCTGGAGGAAAACATGGTGTCTAAGAACCCTGTGTCCCCTGACATCATATATGTACACAGCTGAACATCTCTGTGAATGCTTCCAGGCAGCCTGTTTATGTAAGTTAGTGGATGACTTCACACCTTTGCCTTTGCTACACTATGTGTTTTCCTCACCCTGGAGCCCTCTAAATCATCTACGCACTTAAAGCACACTAACCGTATCTGTAACATAAAGGTATGATTTGTATATCAGTTAATTAAGCATAATACATAAGAGTTAATCCTTAAAAATACTTTCATTGATTTCTTGGTTACCATAGGGTGTCATCATTGTTTTAAACTCATATACTTGCATAGTCTTTGCCCAAATGCAGTCTTTGATTCATTCTGCTCTAAGAAGTAAACCCCTCTTATAATCTAATGAATATCATAAATCTAAAATACTAATGATTGGATTTTTATCTTGATAAAATATTTAAATATTTTGAAAGATTTGGACAGTTGATCTTTCCAAATGCTTACAAATGACTCGTTTCTCTCTGAAATGATACTATTCTGACTTAAAAAAAAAAAGTTTCCCCCTTTAAAAGTAGCACTCCAACATATCATGTGTGTATGGTATTCTAACATATCACATGGTGTGTGGGCAAGTAGGTGTGCTCAATTAAGTGCCACATGGCCTCTGTAAATCCCCACATCTTTCTCCCTATCATATACCAGATGCAGTTGGAATCCTCCATGGATCTTTTTTGTCTTTTCTGCCTCTATTGACCTTTGAATTTGTATCTGCTATGATTCACTCCATATTCCAGCTACCCCATATAAACACAAACATATATTCTGTACCATACTTCCCTCTATACACACACCTCTCCCATAAAGAAGGAGCATTGAGTACCACTCCTATCCTTACTCACAGGAGCTCATGAGTGGCCTCCTGGAGAAAGGGCTTATTGTAATGCAATGGTTTGCAAACTGTGATATTGGACTCTAAGTTCTACAGCACTGCACCAAAGTCTTAAATGGGGAGAATCCCTAGCAGAAAGAACTCCATTTCTCACCTGTCCCCATTTCATATGAGGGTCAAAATTTTTTAATAGGAATTTATCTTACGATGGTTTCCCAGAACCAGACTCTGAAATGGAGGTTCATGTAAAGAAAGAAAGTGGTCTGCAGGTACATGCAAAGTGGCTCCAGATTAATGCAAGGACTTCAAAGAGCACAGGTACGGGTTGTCAGAAAAAGAGCCCTCTGGCAAGGGAGGGGTGCATCATGGCAAAAGGGACCCAAGGAGTTCAGGCACAGCAGCAGGGATGTCTGCTGTTGGCTTCCATTCTGCTAAAGCCCCAGATATGTCCAGTTCTCATTTCACTTTATTTCTCAGAGATATTCCCACTAGCTACTCCCTCCTTGAATCTGTCTTTTATTTTGGCTTCTGTGACATTCTTGTTTCTTGATCTTCTTAGCTGGTCTTGCTCAACCTTTTGCAAGTTCACCTAACTCTACTCTGACAATACACTTTAGAGTTTGTTCTAGGCTCTTTCTTCTCTATACTTGTTCTCTATTTGATCTCATCCCATGGATTTAGTTATCACTCATAGGCAGGTGTTTTAAATGTTGATATCTCCAAACTTGTCCTTCACTCTCATTTCCAGATATTTGGCAAATACCATTGTCTTCTTTTAGTATGACACCACAAACCAAATATGTCCCCAAACCATGGTCATCCCCTGAGAATATGTCCTTCCTATCTTCTTAGTACCACCACCATTTATTAGTCTGTGCAACTCTGAACCAATGTTATTTCTAAACATTCAACAAATCTGCTCACTTATCTCCCAAATAAATCTAAAACTGTCCTCTTCAACCTCTATAATACTACCACTCTCATCCAAACTTCTGTTATCTCTTGCAGTATTATTTTTTAAAGCTAGTATTATTCTTTTTTTTACTTTATTATGTTATGTTAATCACCATATATTACATCATTAGTTTTTGATGTAGTGTTCCATGATTCATTGTTTGCGTATATCACCCAGTGCGCCATTCAATACGTGTCCTCCTTAATACCCGTCACCAGGCTAACCATCCCCCGCCCCCAGAACCCTGTTTGTTTCTCAGAGTCCATAGTCTCTCATGGTTCATCTCCCCCTCTGATTTAACAGCCTACTAATTGGTCTAACCACTTCTACTGCTGCTCACCAATTCAGTTTATCTTTCCCACCAGTCTACAAGCTCTATGAAGCCAGTCACCATGGTTAAATTGTTTTCTTATAAAAAAAAAAAACAAAACCTTATATTTTATGACAGTCTTAGATTTACAGAAAGTTGCAAAGATAGGACAAAGAGCTCGCATAAACTGCACCCAATTTCCACTATTATTAACCTGCTACATTAAAATGGCACATTTGTTACAATTAATGAACGAATACTGATACATTATTAACTAAAGTTTATTCTTATTTCCTTTCTTTTTATTAACACTTTTTTCCATTCCAGTATGTCTTCCAGGATGTTATTATGTATTTATTTATTATTCATTATTATTATTATTATATTTACTTATCATGTCACCTTAGACTCTAGCTGTGACAATTTCCCACACTTTCCTTATTTTTAATGAGTTGTGAGGAGTACCAGTCAGGTATTTTGTAAAATATCCTTTTATTGAGATTTGTTTGATGTTTCTAACATGATTTCACTTGGTTTATGGGTTTTGGAGAGGAGAAAACCCACAAAGCTGGAGCCATTTTCATTCCATCAAATCAAGGGTACACACTATCACCATGATTTATTACAGTTGATGTTGACCTTGATTACATTGACTGAAGAGTCTCTGTCAAATTTCTGAACTGTAAAACTATTCTCTCTTCTTGTTTCCACATTGAACTCTCTGGAAAGCAGCTGCAGTTTATAGCCCACTTGAGTAAAAAGTAAACCATCTCTTTGAGGGTGGAGTATCTACATAAATGATTTGGAATCCTTCTGCTCAAGAGATAGGTCGCTTCTCTCTCATTTATTTACTTATTTATTTATATTTGTATGGCCTCATAGATACTTATTTTATGCTTTGGGTCACAGTCCAATGCTACTTTACTGTTGTTCAAATGTTTCTGTCTTGGGCCTTTGGGAGCTCTTTCAAGTTGGCTCCTGTGTATCTTTGACTTATCCTACCATTGTGGGGTTTTTCTTTGAACACTTCTGCATTTCCTGGCACTATAAGACATAGGATTATTTGTATCTTTTATGCCCTAGTCTTAGAAGCAGCCATTTCTCCAAGGAGCCCTGGTTTCTTTCACTGGAGAATGATATTAGAAAGCAAGATCTGGGAGTTAGGTGTACTCATTGTGACTGGAATGTCCTTATTTCTGTTTTCACCACTGGCAGAGCAAGAAATACACACGTGTATACTAACTTATGTATATTTATAAATATTTCTCTATATAACCATCTCTACCTGTATTAAGTTAAGCATGAGTATGTACTGATGTCTTCAACTCTCCTCTATTATCACATGGATCAATACAGTGTCCCCTTCTTGCTTATCTGCAACAGTGAAAAACCTGGCTCCCACCACCTATCATGCATGTCTTAATTATTCATTTCTAGTATACTTGTACAGAATTGTCAGAATTGTTAACCCATAGACTCATGGCATACAATTTTATCAACTAGAGTACAGTGCTTATGTAGTGTCCTTTGCCTTTAGTTTTACACACTTCCACTCATTTCCAAAGTTACTTAGGTCAGCACCTTCCATGATTAAGTTTTTATCATTATTCTCTCTATAGACTAACACCATCCCTGACATAGAGTAAGCAGCCAACAGGTGACTGTTGCACCATTAAAAGAATTCAAGTATTTAATTTGAAGGCTTTCAGTTGCTTAAGAGAGAAGAATAAAGAAAAGGTGAAGTAGAGGAAGGAGAAAGAGGAAGAAGACAGAGCTTGAATTCATGTTCTACTACTAATTATGATTTGTGCCAAGTTATTTAACGTCTCTGAAACTCAGTTTGTACAACTGTAACATAGGGATATTGATAACCAAAAGGGACTATTGTGAGCAAAATATAAGAAAATATTCATAAATTGCTTGGGAAAACATCAACAACATAGTAAGTATATTCTAAACATTAGTTCCTTTCCATTCTTAGAGACTTCTAGACTCAGCAAAGTTCATTTCAGGGATTCCAAGAAGTACCTGATCACCAAAATTACTTTCCTACCCAGCTGATGAGCCCAGAACTTCGTTCTAGAGAGTCTAAGCTTTGTATTAACGGCAACAATTTAGGCCTAAATACACACATTTGGGGAGGATGACACTGATACATTTACGGAAGTAATTAACAGCAAGAATATTAACAGCTAACAAATTGCTATGCTTCAGGCACTGTACTGAGCCCTTTAAATGCAAGCCTCACAATGATCTTCCTTGGAAGACACCATTTTTAACCCTCATTCACAAATGAAGAAATTCACCCCTGTTTCAATCACTGTCATAATATTATAAACCAAAGAGGCTAGCTGGCTATATAGTGGCAGATCAGCAAGCTTAGAATTTGGGAGTATGAAACATAAATGTGGATATTTTCAGTAACTACTCTTGCCATAATTACTTTTCACTAGATTATTTTTAACATCTGAGCAACATAACAAATTCAGCTCATCTTAAGTCTGCCACTCTGTGACATGAGGCAAGTTATTTAACCATTCTCGAACTTGGCTTTTGGGTTCCCTTAAGGTTTAGAATCCAGTGTTCTGAGTAGGCTTTGAGAATGTCTTCCTGAGATGGATTTGACTGTCTGCTACTTATTTTCTAATGCATAACCCAACTCTTTCTCCTGGCCCCTGCCCCTAAATTTGCAGAAACTTAGTTTGATTTTCCTACCCTGAAAACGATCTCAAATCATACCTTCCCTACTGATTCCTCTTGTTGCATATTCCTTTCATAATTAAAATGGAATTTTATTTCCCACAGTCAACTCTGGTTTAGAATGCCAACGCAACAAGTCTAAAAGCCAAGTGTGAGTTCTCATTCTGTGCCAGGCGCTGTGCTGAGAGCTTCAAAGGCACTATACTATCTTAACCTCTTAACCCTGTGATAGAGTTATGGATATTATTCTCCTTTTCAGACAAAAACAAAAAACAAAACCCACACAAACATGCATATAAACACACATATACAAACCAGCTTCAGAGGTCTTACGCAAATGCCCAGCACCTCAGCGTGCAGAATTCTGAATACCTGACTGCAAAGTCCATGCTTTCAGCCACTAAATCTTGTCCCTTGAGATAAGTGATGACTTATATCAAAAGTGTTAATAACTAAGAGGAAGAGAGAACCAAGGTTATAAACCTGGTGTATGATGAGGCAAAAGTGTACAGTAACTATGCAGTATGTATTGGACACTATGATGTTACATACAATAAGAGAAGTTACTATAGTCCTTCTATTTTTCAAAGGAGGAAGATGAGATTTATAAGTATAATAAAATTGTCAAACATAGCTCTGACTCCTACCCAGGTAGTTGCCAAGATGCCAACTTCAGAATTATCTAGAGAAATTTATTTAAAATAAAAAAACAAAAAGCCAGTTGTAAATTCAGTAGGCCTAAATCACCATGGACCAAGGGACCTGTATTTTTAAAAGGTCCGCAAGTGATTCTGATGCATTCCCAAGTATACAAGCATCATACAAATATAGATTTGCCTGATAGAACAGGTCAGCCTCATTTACCATAGTAAAATACAAGGCAGTGCTGTTTCCTCAACTTAAGAGCCTATTAAAAATACTATCTATGAGATATCTCTCTACCACCACCCCCTCTGCAAGCATGAACACATTCTGAAACCCATTTGTACCTTGGGTGACAGGAATACTCTTTCCAAATGAGATCCTAGCACCTTATTTACTCTGAAGCTGTTGGAGAGGCAGGGGATACTCTGGGTCTGGTCCTCAGACTCCTGGTATCAAGGTCATGTCTGTAGGACACTTATAGACAAACTGTTTTGGGTTTTTTTTCTTTTTAAATCTGGGGCACTTATAAAGGTGACAAGGCTTGATTTGGTCATGATTTCCTTACCCCACTTTTTAAGCTACCCGCCTGCCATGCTTTCTTCATTTCATCAGTCCTGCCCTCAGGAAAGCCACTTGAAGCAGTCATTTTTCTCTTTAGTCAAAATACTCCTTATCTTGGGCGCCTGGGTGGCTCAGTCGGTTAAGCGACTGCCTTCGGCTCAGGTCATGATCCCGGAGTCCCGGGATCGAGTCCCGCATCGGGCTCCCTGCTCAGCGGGGAGCCTGCTTCTCCCTCTGACCCTCCCCCCTCTCATGTGCTCTCTCTCATTCTCTCTCTCTCAAATAAATAAATAAAATCTTTAAAAAAAAAAAAAGAAAAATATAACAATGATCAAAATTTGAATATGCCTCTCAACTTAAACTAATCAATAAATGGAATCCAAATGCATTTTTATTTTTTTAAATGGACATATTTGTTTTTTAATTTAAAGTTTATTTTATTTTGGGGGCTCCTGGGTGGCTCAGTTGATTAAGCGACTGCCTTCGGCTCAGGTCATGATCCCGAAGTCCCGGGATCGAGTCCCGCATCGGGCTCCCGGCTCGGCGGGGAGCCTGCTTCTCCCTCTGACCCTATCCCCTCTCATGCTGTTTCTCTCTCTCTCTCTCTCTCTCTCTCTCTCTCTCTCTCTCTCTCTCTCTCTCAAATAAATAAATAAATAAATAAAATCTTTAAAAAAAATACTCCTTATCTTAAAGGTATTTACATCCTACCTTTTCCTTACTCTCATTTTTCCACTATCCATTTAGTCAGTAAATTAATTCAAAAAATGTACTTTGAGTACCTGTTATATTTCAGGTGCCATTTTAGGCATTGAAGAGGTAAAATCCTGTAGTGTTATGGTACTTATGCATTCTGTCTCTGTCTCTTACACACACACACACACACACACACACACACACACACACTTGCTTTGGCCATAGCTTCCCAGTAGGAAGTCCTATATAAGTAGAGTCCCTCCTTCTGGACCTTTCCCAAATTCTCCCTTTCCCCCTATATCTGAACTAATACATGATGGTGTTATCTTCCACTGGAAGATAAGCCCATCAGATGAATTAGTCCTAGCTAGGGCATCAATTACTAAGTATGAAATTTTAAGTCACTACTCCCAAATAACCTACCCTTGATCATTAATTCCTTCTATCCAAATTCCCTGCCCTATAAAAAATATGGGATGCCCTTGGCATCCAGGGGAGACTTCAACTTCCCTCAAACTACCATAACATGAAGCTAGCGCCTTCATTCCCCAAATCCATGAAAAATTAGTATCCACAAGGATGCTATTCCTCTTGACCCAGAAATCATAAAATTGATTGCTCTGACTTGTTGTATATAGTTTCACCTATTATATTTCTGCCTAAATTTGGAGATATTTTAATGTGCCTTTTCTGCAATTTTTCCCTTAGTTTTCCCTTGTCCTTCTGGTTAGGTAACTAATCTATGCACCCAAGTGTGCATATGTAAAATAAAAATTTCAAAAGGGTTTTGTTCTTCCTGACTCTGTAATAAGATTTAAAAGCAGGGCACTGACCTAACTAATTTAGGGATAAACCCAAACAGGAAAGTTTTTTAAAGCAATGCCCCCCCCCCCCGCCAACTTTCCAGAGATAACAGCCCTCTACCTCACTGTATGTTTTTCAGATCTATTCCTGAGAACAGGACCCCATAGGAAATCAAAAGTTCAAAATGCAGGCCACCTGAGAGCAAATGGAAAAGGGAATCCACCAATAAGGGAGAAGAGAGCAGCAAGCTGCTAGCAAGCAATCCAGGCTGACTGTAGTAGGCTGTTACTGCACTCTGCAGTGGGAAACCCAGCATGGCCAATAAGTCTGCATGCAATTTGCCCACCCCTCCAGTTACTCTCTGTCCCCATCTCTACCAAGCTCCCCCCTCCACCCACTCAGCTGCTGCCAGAGCCCATCTCCCTGTTCATCTAGTGGAGCAGGAATGCACTTTGTTCATGTTGCTCTTGCTGCCTGATGCATTCTTTACCAATTCCAACTTGTTCCAGCCCAGCACTCTCTCTCCCCATCCTTGCTTTCTTAGTTCCTGTTACATGGGTCTCCTTCTAACTTACTGTGTACTTATAGCTTATTTGTGTGTTTTTTTATCTAAACCCATAGAATGTGATTCCATGAGGGAAGGGATTTTTCTATTTTGTTACCACTTTCTCACCAGCAGTTAGAAAAGAGCCCAGCATTAAGTACTTGCTCAGTGAGAACTTGTTGAATAAACAAACAGGCTTGCAATGAGCTGACCCTGCAAACATGATTATGTCAAACAAAAAGAAAAAGAAAAAAATACATAATCTAGTATTTTTCTGTTCTGGTGCCACCAGAGAGTGAACTTTTGAGTGTTACGTGAACAGGGCATTGGCCAACATTGAACCATTGTATGAAATCTATTCCCTTTCTGTTTCTTCTGATTATATCAAGACCAAAAATCTTCAGGCTAAAATATCATGAACACTTACTAATTTTCTTTTTGACAAGATGAAGAGGAGGAGGAGGAAGAGGAAGAAGAAGGAGGAAGAGGAGGAGCCAAAGGACAAGAAGAAGGAGAAGGTGGTGACAATGAAGGAGGAGGAGGGGGTGGAGGAGAAGGAGAAGAATAAGAAGGTGGTTAAGTCTCAGGCTGTCCTTGGTTGGCAGCTAACATTTTTTGTTTTCATTTTTTTAATTTTATTTTTATTGTCAAGTAATGTAGTGACATGAAATTTATTTTAAAATTCCATTTATAAAAAGAAAAGAAAAAAGAAAAAAATGGAAGAAAGGAAGGGAGAGAGAAAGAACAAGAGGGTGGAAAGGAAAGAGAGAAAGAAAGAAAGATTAAGGAAATGGTTCAGATGGTACACAGACTTTGCAAACAATGATAAAATGTTGTAGCAATGGTATGGTAATGATTAACACTTTGGAAGCATCTATCCTGTGAATACACAGATCTCTAACCTTAGAAGAACACAGGAGGCATATCCTTTGGATACTAATCTCTGCAAGTGGGAGCAGCCCAGGATCCCATTGGACAGAAAGTGTGGGGTGACCTCTCTCCAATATGTATGCTGTAGGAAAGCCCATGAGTGCCAACCAGGTGCTGGGAAGATTACATGAAAAGAGAAGAAATTTTTAAAGGAGACACAATTCTTAACCCTTACCAGTCTCTTGTTAGGTTGAGATTGGTGCTTAAAAATGGTGAAAACAGAGAGGACTTGTGTGCATCCTGGAGACTGTTTCCAAAAGAGCCCCAAAGGATGACGTGTCATTTCATCATGACAGTGACACTGTACAGTTCAACCCAGCCAAGTTGTATGCTTTATCCCCTATAAAATCTGTACAAGAACACTAACTAATGTGCCCCTGCCCCTTCTTGATCTCATCCTATCCTCGGAATGCAGTTCAGCAACTTACTGACAACTGAGCCCCCTGGGGGGCATAGACCGACTGCATCTTAGACCATGAGCACTTGTCATTCTGAAAAAAGAGCCACAGACATATTTGAACTATAAAAAACAACGAAAACAAACCACATCCTTCTTAAGTCTTTCCCTGTGCACTTGAACGCAATTTATTTTCATTTTTACATTTTAAGGGGAAACTGTTGGAGACTTGATGGTTAGAATAGAAATGAAGTATAGAGCATATTGCTTTTTTTTCTTTTCCTTTCCCACAGAGCCAGTGGGATGGATGTCTTTGCCTTCAGCTCTGAAATTTGTATTCTCTACTATCTAGGAAGAAAATACAGGATAATGTCCATTCTGCTGCCTTTACACCGTTTTGTTTATTCTCACAAGGTAGAATTTTAAAGAAAAATGAAACACATTAATCTTTATCTAGTAATTTATTTCTCCCCCACTAAATCCTTTAAAAGGCATATCATTTTAAGTGACCTTGTATTTCTTTCAAAAGTCTGCATCCTCGGTCCTTTCAAAGCTGAAGAGGCTACTGAGCTTAATTCAGTCTCATGAGATTGCTTCTCATTCTTCTTTCCAGCTATGCTCCAAAGAACACTTCTGCATCCCTTGGAGAATCTCCATGCCGGGAGGGCGCAATGAGTCTGAAAGCCATAGATCAACCTAACACTTAGCTTTCCCATGGGATCTCTTGATGAGGGCTTCTCATACAACCTGCAGCAATTCCTTCCATCACTGAATTTGCAGGATGAAGCTATGTTTATTAAGGGAGTCTGTGGTTTTCCTTACAACCACCATCTCGACCTCACATTAAATCAGATATGTCCCATGTCGGTTTTGAAAATCCAAGGATATTAGCAGTGACTTAGAATTAAGTTTTAAAAGCAAAAGAAGGCTACTGATTAAAAACTAGAAGAAGGCAAGAAGCAATGTATAAGAGTGAGGGGAGGTGACTGATATGGCCTCTGACCACCCCTTCAGTGTCTTCTGACACCTTGACTCTGTGTCCAACCTTAACTCTAATCCAACAAACTTCTCTAACAGTCCCCTTAATAAATGAATACTGCTTCAGGGCTCAAGAGACATATACGTATTACATATGTATCCATATGCGTATTTTTTTTAGATTTAATGATATGTGTTTTCTAAATGCTGTTGTAAACTGTATTTTTATTGAATTTGATATTTGTTATGTAGAAAAATGCAATTAATTTTTATATACTGACTGTGTCTAGCAAACTTACAGAAAGATAATTCACCAAATTTACATAACTAGTAAATTGCAAGGTTGGGAATCAAACCAATGTTTGATTCTAGACACTGTGCCCTCAACCATCCCCCAAAAGCCTTCCTAAGCCATTCTCAAAAATACTCATTCATCTACTCATATTCTCAAAAATACTCATTCATCTACTCATATCCTCCACCAGGTGGAGTAATACCTTAATTGCTCTACTATATTTTTTCCCTTATTTGCCTTACAATAACATTCTTTTTAGAAATAATTATATGTTTCCTTCTTCTTTCTTACTATGTAGCAGTTCTACCTAAATTCTTCAGCAATCTATCCCTCCCACACAGAGCTCACATACCACCGAGCAGGAGTATTGACATTTTGAACTGGGTGACCTAGTTTCAGGAGGCCAGTGCACTGTAATGTCTTTAGCAGCATCTCTGGCCTCTACCCACTAGATGCTAGTAGCAACTGATCCCTGTTGTGATCATTAAAAAAAAAAAAAGTATCCAAAATAATGCAATATATGTTAAGAAGAAGAAGAAGGTAGCGGGAGGGGAAGAATGAAGCGGGGGAAATCGGAGGGGTGGACGAACCATGAGAGACGATGGACTCTGAAAAACAAACTGAGGATTCTAGAGGGAAGGGGGGTGGGAGGATGGGTTAGCCTGGTGGTGGGTATTGAGGAGGGCACATTCTGCATGGAGCACTGGGTGTTATGCACAAACAATGAATCATGGAACACTACATCTAAAACTAATGATGTAATGTATGGGGATTAACATAAGAATTAAAAAAAAAAAGTATCCAGATATTGACAATTGTCCCTTTGGGGGCAACACTGCCTTCAGTTATTAACCACTGTCTTATGTAAAACCAACGCAGCTTTTACTCCATTGGCAGGACTCATTTTCCAAGAATAATCCCATCACTTTGCCAGTGATTGTTTCAGGGAAGAATATTTGACCAAATTTTGGCCCATGAGACTAGAATTGAGGTCCACCCAGATTTTTCTGAAAAAGTTCTTTCTTCTAAAACTAGACTGGAGCTACTCCAGCCATCTTGCTATCAGCCTGAGGATGAATATAATGTACAGACGGAATATGAGCAGCAGATCACCCCCAAGAAACTCCTGGAGAAAAGCAGACAAAACTACTGGATTAAGTCTTCTAGGTGTGGGAGACAAGAAATTTCCTAATGGTTTAAATTAGCTTGTGATGGGATTTCTTCTCTTCCTTCCTTCCTTCTTCCCTCCTTTCCTATTTCTACTTAAGAACTTAAGTTTATAAAACCAAATTGATTATGCTCTCAAAATAAAAATATTTTCTCCCAGCTCCCTCCCCACCCTGACGTTCAAATACAGCAACCTCTCATTTCCTATCATTTCTCTTGTTCTCCCTGCTTAGGTACTCATTCCAGTGTTTTGAATATATATCTGTCAAAACCATCTTTACAGATTTATGCAGATATACACATGAACTTAAAATTGGTGTTATGTGTGTGTGTTTTGGTTTCCCTGAAGGGTATTGTGCTATAAATTTCATTCTATTTCCAGCTGCCTTTCATGATGGGTGGGTGTGTGTGTGTGTGTGTGTGTGTGTGTGTGTGGGTGGGTGTGTGTCTATTTCTTTAACTATATGGTATTCCATCACATGCGATATTACATATTTCTTATTCTGTTTTATATTAAGGACTGCTTAAATTCTATTACCCAATTTTTACCTTAAACCATTCCAAAATGGGCATTATTATTTATGTCTCACTGTGGACCTGGGATATAAGTGGAGGGGTTGTTAGGGTATTCACATACTTGCCTTTTCTGAATATTGAACTATTTTTTTCCAGAATAGATCTCTCAACCAAAACTCCCACAGCAGTACATGAGCATCCCTATTTCCTCATATCCCTAACAACACTTGATGTTTTTAAAGTTTCTTATATTTTCTAATATGACCCTTATAAAATGGTATCTACTTGGTTTGATTTGTATTTGAGATGATTAATAAAGGTGGATACTGGGGCACCTGGGTGGCTCAGTTGGTTAAGCGTCTGCCTTTGGCTCAGGTCATGATCCCAGCGTACTGAGATCGAGCCCTGCATGGGGCTCCATGCTCAGCGGGGAGCCTGCTTCTCCCTCTCCCTCTGCCTGCCTGTCTGCCTACTTGTGATCTCTCCGTCAAATAAATAAATAAAATCTTTAAAAAAAAAAAAAGGATGGATACTTGTTACATATTTAAATATCTATTTCAGAGGATTGTCATGACTGTTTTAAAAGTTAATATATGTAACAATTCTTGGGAGCAGAGCATTGTATTAGCTATTTCTAATATTACTATTATCAATATTTTTATCATTATTATTATATATTGGCCATTTGATCTCTCTGTGAATTGCTTGTGTGTTTTCCCCCAGATTTCTCTTTCTCATTTACTTATTTCCAGTAATTCTTTTATATTATAGATAGCAACCCCTTGTCTGAATAAATGATGCAAATATTGCCTTCGAATCTTGTCACAAACCTGGTAACTTCATCTATGGAGTAATTTAGTGATATGGACTGTACAATTTGGACAGGGGCATATTCATCAATTTTTCTTCTTATAATTATTTTTCTTTTGGGGTGTTGCTTAAGAATCCCTTCACCATCCCAAATGCCAAATATTTTTCTATGTTTTTCTTATATTGGCTTTACAGTTGTACATTTGGGCCTCTAATCCATTTGGAGTTCAGGAGGGAGATAGTAAATTTTGTTTTTATGGTTTACAACATAGTGAACCTATTTTTCCAATACCACTTCTTCAAAAATCCATGCTTTGCCCTACTAAAGTGTGATGCCTCCTACTCATAGATGGCTCCGATTCTAGGCTTTCTATTTTATTCCATTGCCTATTGATTGGTTCTTG
Source organism: Mirounga leonina (assembly GCF_011800145.1). Taxonomy (NCBI): domain Eukaryota; kingdom Metazoa; phylum Chordata; class Mammalia; order Carnivora; family Phocidae; genus Mirounga; species Mirounga leonina. Next base: position 62,940,364 of record NW_023270305.1, read on the forward strand.
AGTTAGCAGCATGCAGTTTAACTATGCCTTTATAATAGATTTTTATACCTCATTTCTTCAAAACTGACTTTTTTCTCTCTCACTCACTCCTAAAAGTGGGACTGCTCAAATTTCTGTTGAGATTTTCTTTTAGTGGCTACTTTTTAATGCCTTGCTTCTTAGCTTCACAGCTGTACTAATAAAAAAAAAAATTGCAAATGCATCAAAGGAAAAGTCTTTTCCTGGTCCCTCAAGTGCTATCTTTTTGGTAATTCTTTCAAACATATGTTCTCCATATTTTATTTTATTTTATTATGTTATGTTAATCACCATACATTACATCATTAGTTTTTGATGTAGCGTTCCATGATTCATTGTTTGCGTATAACACCCAACGCTCCATTCAATACATGCCCTCTTTAATACCCATCACCAGGCTAACCCATCCCCCCCAACCCCCTCCATATTTTATCCAGGCTTTTTAATTGTTAGTGGTGAGAAACTTGATCTGTAAATTGTTAGTCTAGCATAGACAAAAAATTGGTTTTTTAAAAATATGGAACTTCTAATCAACAACTTTTCTGAACTCTTATTCATTTCAGTATGTTTTCTATATCAGTGATATCTTTAAGATTTTATTTATTTATTTATTTATTTATTTATTTATTTATTTATTTATTTATTTATTTGAGAAAGAAGAGCAGAGGGAGAGGGGAGGGAAAGAATCTCAAACAGACTCCGTCCTGAGCATGGAGCCCAGTGTGGGGCTTGATCTCACCTCCCAGAGACCGTGACCTGAGCCAAAACTAATAGTCATATGCTTAACTGACTGAGCCACCCAGGCACCCCTCAGTGATATCCTTGTTTCCTTGTGTCACAGATTGGGTTTACCTGTAGGTAGATGTTGAAGGTATTTACTAGGGAATTAGTACTTACAAAAGGCAAGGGGAGGAAACAGCACAGAGGAGAGAAAGAAGTCGAGCTGCTATGCAGACCAGACAAAGACTCAGCTGTCACAGCAGGGAGCTCTGGAATGAGTACCACTGATCAGACTTGTCCCATATTGGGTCATACTGAGTCATAACAGCCAAGCCTTCAAACACCACCTTGTCACCAGATAACAGATGCTCCAAGAAGGCATGACTCTCAGAAAGGGCAGAAGGTTCTCTGCAACTGAGCTGGGCCCTGAAGAAGCAGACAACTGAAGGCTCAACCGACTGTATTCCTTAAGCTGGTTTAAGTCCTTGTTTGAAGGGAAATATTAACAATATGTGTCTATGTTTACCACAACTTCTAAGTTATATATAACCCTTAACTCCTTTGGGAGAAGCTCTAGATCTGTGAGATCCCTCCCTAGTGTGTGTTGCATGCAGGAATTGAGGATTTTGACCAGACCATGTCTGCTTCTCCTACCCATCTGGATTTGATCCCATCATCTCTTGTTGTGGAGGGAGGGAGCTGTTCAGCTAATTTTCAGTTCTTTTCCAACAGGAATTGTTCCAGGTGCAGCTATAGATTTGGTGTGTCCATGAGAGGAGGTGAGTTCAGAGTCTTCCTATGCTATCATCTTGGACTACATACAGCTCTATTTTGCTTTCATTTATAAAAGATTCTTGCTGGATATAAGATTGTTGGTTCTTAATTCTTTTCTTTCAGTACTTGAATATATCATCCACTACATTCTGGTCCCTATTGCTTCTGAAGAGAAGTTAGCTCTTAAGCTAATTGAGGTATCCTTGTTTGTAAGGAATCATTTTCCTCTTGTTGCTTTTAAATTTTTCTCTTTGTCCTTTACTTTCAGTATGTTTACAGTCATATGCCTAGGTATGAATCTCTGTTTTTATCTTACTTGGAGTTCATTTTGTTTTATCCCACTCTGAAATTATCTCTGAGCCACAGCTCTGGAACTGAGGGTGGGTACAGTGGCTTGCTTTTCTTGAATGGCCTTCCTGCTTTACTAGGGGTAGGGGCACCAGTCTCTGATCTCTTCAGTTTACCTCTCTCAGTGTGGAGCCTCTGCCCTACAAGCAAGCCTGGGCAAGGTTAAATAGGATCCCAGCATTCTTGGCCTGCCACACCAGGCATACACGTAGAAACTGAGTGGAGGAAGGGAGCCCCTGACCTTTCAGCTACATGTGCCAGGAATTCACTTTCTGCAATTCAGAGCTAGGGGTAATGAGACATGTTCAAGGCCTACCCCTCCTACTGAGACACTAAACCCTTGACTAGGAGCTGAGGAGAGAGGGAGCCCTGCCTTCTAGGCCACACCTAACCTGAGTAGAGAGAGCTTCCATCATGCTAAGCAAGGGAGGCTGGGGTGTGGTTAGAGAAGGAGTGGGTTGTGACTCCAGTGCCATACTCTGGCTATCCTTACTGAGATTTAGTAGATTTCCTGAATGAATGTTTCTTCATTTGCTGTCCATAGTTAGAAAAATTTCCAGAGACGGTAAGTGGTTTCAATGGATGGATGGATGGATGGATGGATGGATGTATAGATAGATGCATAGATATATAGATAACTATCTCTGTATATATGCATATAATATATAAATACTACTATTTACATATTACATAAAATATTTGCCAGTTATGGTCATTTCTCTGAGAAACAGATTCTCAGAGATCTTAGAGGCCCTATACTGGTAGTGGTTTTCTGATCTATCTTGTCTTGATGTCCTCTGGGATAGTTTCTCAACCATATCTTCCAGTACATTAACTCAGATTATATCTGAACTTTCCTTTTTTATGTCTCTCTCACCTTGCCCATAGCCATCTCCTAACTTCAGAGACTCTCTTAATACCTCAATCCCAGATAATACTCTTTTCTGGGATCCCCTGGTTGTAGACAGAAGGGCTAGGAAGCCAAGAGAAGGATGCTCAGGGACAGATAAGCATGTCTGTGGTTCTCGATGTAGCATCTCTCCATGTCCATTTAATTTCCATGGTGATGAACTTACTGCCTATGTCTACTGCCTATGTTTGGTACTGGACTCAACTGGGCTAGTACTGCACTGCTACTTCTTTCTCCCGTGGTAGCTACTGTACATGTCATGATTTATTCAGAGCAATATAACGGAAAGGAAAGAACATGTTTAGAAAACTATTTCTAGCAACCCCCAATGTTTCCTTAGCCCTCTCATGTTGCAGTCTACTTTTTGTTTCCTTGTCCTTCTTGGTCTTCAGCCACACCCCAACCTCCCCCCGCCCACCCCCGACAAACACATGTCCAGAGACCAAATGACCCTATTCACCCAAATCACCCTAAACCCAAATGTTTCACAATGCTTTTATTTTATTTGGTAAACTTGTTCTGAAACCCATTTATCTCTTATATTTTTTTCTGGAAATTCTAAGATTCTAATTAAGGATGTTAGTCTTTACTTATTCTCCAATAGGTCTAGAACCAGATGCCAACTTTCTATTACTTGTATTTTAAGGCATCTTTATTTGTTATTAACTGATCACATCTCCCTTTCCCCATAGTATGTGAGGTCAGATATCATTTCTTCTTCCTCTTTGTGTCCCCAGTGCCTGGACAGTATTGGACAGGCATACTGAGGACCTGATATGAGTTCAATGTTATGGCTCTTTTCAGCTAATAACCTGGAATCCCAGTGGTCATAAGGTGAAGAAGGAGAGATACCCGGATTGGTCTTTTTAATGTATTTTCAATGCTGCAGTTAAATGAACCCAATTTATCAAGGGCTAAACACATCAATTATACACATTGTTTCAGAATGCCAGTAAATGGAAGAATGATCTAATACTTTCCAACAATGTTGCATTGATAACTAATGCAAAGCTAGCTTTTCAGCCGTGTATCAACCCTTTTCTTCTGCCAGGTATTACTGTACTTAAGTGCCTCCCCAAGCAATTGCATTTTTGTTTCTGCTTTTAATACCAGACCATTAATCCCAATGTTCTGTTTGGAGTAATGTGATATGTGTGAACCCAGACTTAGGAATTATGATAGTTAAAAGCCACATTTAAAGAGGCTGATGCGAAATGGGATTTCATTTCTTTCTGGTATTAGGCTTTTAAGTGCCAGAAAAATAAAAATCTACAGAGAGGAATTTTTCAATAAGAGCTGCAGCTCTGATATTTTAGTCACAATTCTCTCCAAATCAGCTGCAGACATGAATCTTGTTGGAGTAATGGTAGTTCAAGAAAGTGACTGTGTAAAATTGATTTAAATCCCTTGACAGTATGTCTACATTCTATAGTCAATAAAAAAAGAGTTTCATGGGCCAAGGAAGTGATTGCTACAAAGCAGATATGCCTCTTCCTCAAAAATCATAATGCAGGACCTTATTCTTTAATGTTTTGACTGCTCCTTCCCCAGCAAGCTTTGCAGCCCACTTGAATCAGGCCCATTTACTTGATATGTATGACAGAAAAAGCAAAGGTGATTGAGAAGCATGCACTTGGGACTGATTGTCATTGAAATGGAAATATTTTTGCATTTATATGGAGAATGAGAACTTTTCTACCAGAGGGTCTCAGATTTTTTATGTTTTCTAGGATTAGGAAGGACTTCCACATGGTAACACAGCCCAAAGTCTCTTTTCTTGAGACAGGTAAATGTGACATTAAATTTCTCTGTGGCCTAGACCCTACAGATGACATATACATTAATTCTCTTAACAAGGGAGGTAGGCATCATCTTTGTTATAGGCAAGGGCATAAGGCTCAAGGAAGCAAAGTCACAGACTATCATTGTCACAGCTGAGATCTGCCCCCAGACCATGCTTTTTCTACTCATTGCTGACTCCTAAGTAATTCGTGACTGAGGGGAACTCTCTACTTTCAGCAAACCAATATATTAAAATCCACAGCCACTAAATAACAAATCAGAAGGTGATTCTTCATAGTGTCAAAAGATTTCCTAGCAGGTCCATTTAAATAGCCAGCACTTTGAAAATACTAACATTCAATATATGAGTATTAAAAATATTATTCACGGGCGCCTGGGTGGCTCAGTTGGTTAAGCGACTGCCTTCGGCTCAGGTCATGATCCTGGAGTCCCGGGATCGAGTCCCGCATGGGGCTCCCTGCTCAGCGGGGAGTCTGCTTCTCCCTCTGACCCTCTTCCCTCTCGTGCTCTCTGTCTCTCATTCTCTCTCTCGCAAATAAATAAATAAAATCTTTAAAAATATATATATATATTATTCACATTAATTTGTATTCACCATTCAAATAATAGTTTCCATTTATAAAACATTTATGTATTATATATATTCAATGTATTTTATATATATGTACACATACACATATATCTATACATATACATACATATGTATATGTGTAGGTATGCAGATGTGTACTTTTACATGTATACATAATATATATATATACACATATATATTTAATTATACATTAATTCTGTACAATTCCCCTGAAAGTTCCTATTTTAGCCCCATTTTATAATGGAGGGAATTGGAGTACAGAGAATAAATAAGGTCATATACCTAGAAGGCAGTGAAGGCAGGATTTGAATCCCAGTTGTCTGAATCCCAAGCTCATGTTCCATGGCAATACACCATGTTTGTGTTGGTGTATTTCCTCAACTTGTGGCATGTTATCATGACACTCAGGAACTTCTTTCTTTTGACAAATCATTTTAATGATGGGTCATGGTGAATTTAATTTCAGACAAGTATTGATTAGAAGTTGTTATTTCCCTTTCACTTTACTGGATGAGGATGTGGAGAAAAATGGAAAATATGTCGTCATTGTCCTCAGGGAAATTTTAATCTATTTGAGGAAATCTCTTGAATTCTATCAGTGTATCCTAAATATGAACACCTGTCTACTGAGTTTCCAGTGTTGTTGTTGTTGCTTTTTTTACTATTTTAAAAATACTTTATTTCAAATATTACCTTGCAGCAGTTATACATTCTTCTAAGCTATCTTATGCTAGAAATCTGTTTTTGCAGCCATATCTTTTAACTAGCTTGGTTTTTGTTTAGTTTTGTTTCCTTCATGTTTTAACATTTGGGAGGTCCACTTTACTCCTGTTCAATTTCTCACCTTTTCAGAACTTTTGAGGGATGATAATCTCAATTGTATGAGAATTCCAAATCAACTTTAAAATCATGTTGCATTCCCCCCAAATACTCAGAATTAACTAAGTTGAATTGGGAAGAAGTGGCACCTGTAATACTTGTTTAATCTTTCTATCTAGATATATCCTTCTGTGTCCATTCATTCAAGTTTTTTTTTTTCAAAGATTTTATTTATTTATTTGACAAAGGGAGACACAGCAAGAGAGGGAACACAAGCAGGGGCAGGGGGGTGGTAGAGGAAGAAACAGGCTTCCTGCTGAGCAGGGAGCCCGATGTGGGGCTCAATCCCAGGACCCTGGGATCATGACCTGAGCCTAAGGCAGATGCTTAAGGACTGAGCCAGCCAGGCACCTCCAGTTTATTTTTAAACTTAACCAATAATACAATAATACTTGAAGTTTTCTCCCATAAAGTTTCTCATTAAATATTACTGATGAATTAATTTAAGTTTGAGAATGGGAATATTTATTAATTAGAATATTTGCTATTTTTGAGATAATTGCTAGTTTTATATTAGGCAAATTTTCTCAATTTTTATTAATCTCTCCCTTTAAGTTTCTGTTTCCTTTTTTTCTTATAAACATCTTTTTACATTTGTTTATAAACACTTCTCTAAATGCATTTACAGTGTTTCTTTTTTAAAAAAGATTTTATTGATTTATTTGATAGAGAGAGAGAGCCCACACAGGGAGAGTTCCAGAGGGAGAGGGGGAAGCAGGCTTCCCGCTGAGCAGGGAGCCCGCCTTGGGACTTTATCCCAGGACCCTGGGATCCTCACCTGAGCTGAAGGCAGACACTTAACTGACTGAGCCACTCAGGTGTCCCTACAGTGTTGCTTTTAAACCACAAAGGAAGTGGCCCTCCATGCAGCTCAGCCATGCTAACAGCTTTCCCGATATCCCAGCCTAGTTCAGTGAGCTAAGAAAGGGCCATCAGAATGGAGAGTATAATACATGTATTTCCCCCTTTCCTCTCATTATTTCACTAGGAAGAAAAAGAAGAAGAAGAAAAAAATACTTGTTAAAAATTTTTTTTTTTTTTTTACTGTATTTGGGTATAATTTGAAATTTATAGAGAGAATGGAGCATGAGAGAGAAAGTATTGCCTCAGAGGCTTCTGGAGGCTTAGAACTTTCTGCCAGTCTTCTCTCTACAGGCCTGCAGTATGGTCCCAGCAGATTTGCACCGCATGCTTGGTCCTGGGCTGCTACACTACTTTTCCTAACCATCAGGCCGTAGAGCGTTCCCAGCCAAACTTCCCATGCTGCAGACTGCTTTAGATTACAGATTGCCTGTGGCCGCTCCTCTCTCCAGGGAAGCCCATGAGTGGGTGCAGGGAGTTCTGCTTCATTTTCCTAAAAGAACTATCTCTGAGAACTCGGTATTCAAATAAAACATGTAACGTGATGTTGAAATGCTGATCTAAAATTCAAAGTACTTTGAGGTTGCAGGGCATTAAGAATACCTGCAGGCCCTGAGTGCTCCCTAGTCTTGCTGCCACCAATTTTCATCATTTCATGCTTGGATTACTGGGATAGGATTTGGGTTGTTCTTCCTTTTCCCCACAATGCCTTCCTCCAATTCTTCTTGGGGATCTCAATCCGATAGATTACCTTCAAACCACAATTTTCAGCCTGACATTCTTTAGCACAAATGTTTCCAGTGGTTCTCTATTACAGGTAGAATAAAATCCAAACTCCTTGTCATGGCATGCAATTCGCTTGAGTTCCCTCTGTGAACTTTTACTCCAGCACCGTGGTTTTTAACTGGGGGCAATTTTACCCCCCAGGGCACATTTGGTTGGCATAACTCCAACAGAAAGGGACTTACTGGCATCTAGTTGGTAGAGACTAGAGATGCTGCTAAACATCCTACAGTACCGAAGACAGCCCTCACAACGAAGAATTACATAGTCTAAAATGTCAAGAGTGCTCAAGTTTAGAAACCTCACCCCAGACAAATGGGGCTGGGGGTTGTTCCTGCAATGTTCCATGCACATATCACCTACAATGCATTCTTCAGCTTTCCACCTCTGATTCCTAAGTGTAATTCCTATCTTGAAACCTGCCAACTCTGCAAAGCCTTGCTGCATGAAATGCTCTCTCCTTCTCGACTTTTCTTGCATGTATTGGTCTCATTCCTGTGTTATTTTCTTAAATGTTTCATTTCCCCAATTGTATTACACATTTTTAAAGTATAAGGAATCTATCTTCTCTCTCTCATATCCCCCACCGTACTTATTATAGGGCTGCACATATAATAGGTGCTAAAAAAATATTTGTTGTTCAACTGGACACAAGAAAAACAGTTCATTTTGATGGTGGCCTCCCTTTATAGCCATGTGGCCCCACTTACAGTATAATTTGATGACTGCAACTGCAGTCATTGAATTCCTAATATGTGGACTCAATCACAGTTCCTTTGTTTTAAGACACTAACAATTTTACCAGGCCCACAGCTCAAAGAAGCATAATGGAATATCAGTGATCAGGTCTGGCCTGTCTCCCGTTGTCACGCCTCTTGGCCTGCTATTATCCTAAATGAGTGGCCATGTGGAACAAATCACTAACGTGAAGGATAAGACAAAATTGCCAGGAAAGAAAGCATGAAATGGTAAATGTTTTATTTAATCTAGAATGATATGGAAATGTTTCATCTGATGCCAGCCTGCTGTTTTAAACAACCTCAGCTTCATTATTCAGAACCGCTAACGTTAATGTATCTTTGCAGTTGAAAGCTAGCTAAGTAGGCTAAAAGAACGCATTAGCGGCACCATGTCTGTCCTGGTCACTGCCTCTCATACAGATAAGTGGTTCAATCTAATTTAATTTACCAAACAGATGGAGCATCTATTACACAAAAGGTACATACATACAGTACCTGGTGTTAGGTATGGTATAAAAATGCCCTCAGAGAACTTGCACTCTGGTAGGGAAATAAGACAAAATAAGATGAATGGTAGTAAAATGGAGCTCTCTGGGTGCTCCAGGGATAGAGTAACCAGGTTTGGGGGAAGCAAGCGGGTGTCACTTATAAGACCTTTCAAAAGGGAGAAATAGGAGTGCTTTGTTTTTTATTTCCTTTTTTCTGAGGTATATTAGTTGTGTATTGTCG